>NC_061121.1:143114122-143114518 GCF_002878395.1 Capsicum annuum | reverse complement strand
AACCTATAAATTTTGGATGGATTAAGATGGTCGAATTGATAAATATACCTATGCCTTAAAATAGTGCATGCAAGGTGTTTGATAAAATGCCTAAGAAACTAGAAATCATGCAATATAGCTAAATTTTGACTAAGTGAAGGATTCATGATATGCCCCTATGCTCCAATGATTTTCATGTTGATATTATATCTTGTAAATATTGTTGGGATGTTCATGAACTAGTCTTATGAGATTATGCCATGCTTACTTGCAAATCCTACTTATGTACAAAATGTATGATATCCATGCACTTCATGGAATTCCCCAAGTTATGATATTATGGATTGTTGATGTTGGTCACGTACTCAAGTCAGCCATGTGTGTTAGTTTTCTTCCATCGAGTCTTGTGGGTACTTG
>NC_061121.1:143052515-143111122 GCF_002878395.1 Capsicum annuum | reverse complement strand
GGGTTTCAGTTTCCAGCTTGTGTTTTTAAATTCGTTTAAGGGTATTTGGGTCTTATTCCTAAGCCCTAAACTCATCCTAAACACGAAATATAACCCATAATTGGCCTAAATACTCATCATTATTCACTTTCTATCAAATTAAAAATCCCCTCTATCAAGAACAAGAAACTCTAGCTCTCAAGAATCAAGGTCAAATCTCAAGAACTCTGTATAAATCCTTTCAAATTCATCATCCCAGGTATGTTAGATCTTCATCCATAAAGTCCAAGCACCCCTTTTAAATTATAAAATTATGATATTTTTAAGTTATTATGTCTTGAATTTTGATTTCACCCATGAATCTCCATGAACTATGATTCTATACTATGTTAGCATGAAATTATTGTTATTATTTAATCCTCCATGTTTTAATATTATTATTTATTGAATTAAACCATGATTTAATGCTTTTATGATGAATTCATGTTATTCCTACAAATTCCATGACATTCATATGGTTGTTTTAAACCATGAACTACAAGTGTTTGATAAAATGCCTACAAGAGTGATTTATTTAATAAAAGCCTTCATGTTTTGGTCCTTAAGCTTTAGTGTCTTTTCAGTATTATTGTTTTGAGTCTTTGGGGTATTGAATACCCAAAAAACATAGCTATTTATTTAGTCTAACCTCGGTACATTACAGAATAGTCTTCAAATTATATTATGAGCATTATCAAAATAGTCAGATATCAGTTACTCAACTCAGAATAGTCTAGTATCTCAGTGTCTTTCAATTGAGAGTAGGATTTAGCATCGAGCGAGTGTAGGGATGGTGGCTTCTTCATCAGATAGGCAGAGTCATTAGTAGAAGTCCTTATACTCCAAAACTATGTAGCCAGCATAGGATATGAGTAGCCACCTATCAGATTAGGCTTGACTATCTCGCACGGATCATCCGTTAGTTCAGGTTTTACACCCTTATTCCTTTGGACATTATATCAGTTTAGTGGATCCACACAATCATTGTTAGTACCCATGGCATGGTATTAAAACCTTTCCAACTGGGTTTACAGGTTGGACCTCGATTAGCTCAAATTGGGGAATGTCGGTTAGATGATACCTCCCACAGTCTCAGATATAGTCTCAGTTACAGTCCCAACCCAGTTATTCAATCTTAGTGTTGTTTGACCAAGCATATATATTTCAGTTATCTCAGTGTTTCAGTTTATAGATTTACTCAGTTCATGTTATATGCTTGGTCAAGCATCCACAGTATTTATAGATTTTCATGCATTTTCAGTATTTATAGATTCCATGCTCTTTATTCAATACTCCATGCTTTACATGTATGTCCAGTTAATTATTATTATTTCTATTCATGAAACCATGTATATTAGGATACCTCATTTAGCATACCAATACATTCAAAGTACTGATCGCATACCTTTTCTTTTGCGTTGTGATGTCTCATATCATAGGTGTTGACGCTCAATTCCTGAATCATACCTAGATTCTCAAATTATCAGAAGAACAGTAGGAGTAGTGAGTCCTCATCATTCGAGAACAGATTCTATTACTCTATGTCTTTATCTCAGTATTTAGTAAAGTTAGTTGGGACCTGTCCTATCAACTCACAGTATTCAGTTTAGAGGCTTTTTAGACACTATAATTAGCTATTCGAACTATTCAGATTTTAGTATTTTTATCAGATTCATAATTTAGTAGTCATTTCATTATTAAAACCTTATGGAATTTTAGTTATTATTTTTCACTCATGATTATATTATTCAGTTCTCACATGAGGTACCAGCTCTTGGGTTAGCTTGTGGTCCCTCGGGACCGTAAGCATCGTGTAACGACTAGAGGGTAGTCTCAGGTTGTTATATATATAAACCTATACATATCATCCTACCTTATCTGGCATACCAGTACATTCCATATACTAATGCATACTCTTTATTTGCTCTATGATGTCTCATATCATAGGTTCCTGACCGCGCATAGACAAATTCTATTATTAGCACAGCTTCAGTGGTGAGTCCTCATCTATCGAGGGAATTCTTTTATTTTAGTTAACAGTTATTAGTTGTTCAATAGTTGGGGTTAGTTGGGGGCTTGTCCCATCAACTCTATATTCAGACAGTTCAGTTAGAGGCTTTTCAGACTAGACTAGTTCAGACTATATTTAGATTTTAGATATTTATCAGATATTATTATTTACCAGTATTTCAAAATTTGAATCTTATGGCATTTCATCCTATTTTTTGGATCTATTATAGTATTATTATTCAGTGCTCACAGTAGATATCAGTCATATGTTAGCTTGTGGTTCTTTGGGGTTGTAAGCATCGTGTAGCATTTGGAGTACAGACTCGGGGCATTACAAACTTGGTATTAGAGACTAAGGTTCAACAGAGTCCTAGGGAGTCGAAAATCCACATCTAGTAGAGTCTTATGCATAGGTGTGTAGCGCTCCACACTTATGGACAAGAGGCTATGAGGCATTTTAGGAAATATTTCCCTTCTTTCAGTATTCATGTCATATGAGTGAGCATAAGTTAAACTCTAAGTCTAATCCTTTTCTTCCCTCCGTTTACAAAATAAGTCTCCCAAAAAGACTAACAGAATGAGAACTAGAAACCAGCCAGCGCCTCCGCCCGTTCAGGTAGATCCCCTAAATAAGCATGTGTCTCATTTTGAAATCAGGACTGCTTTCACTACCTTAGATTATTCAGTAGTAGGCTAGAATAATCAGCTGGATAAAATTCTATCTAGGCTTAGGACTCAAGCTCTGCAGAGTGAGGAGAAGAGATATAGGAAAAAAAGGAGAAAGAATAAGAGGGCCAGAACGCCGAGGCCAAAGAGTGGACAAACAAATCCTTCTTGCCAAAAATATGGCAGAAACCATCAGGGCGTGTGTAGGACTAGTAGTGGGTTGTGTTTTGGATATGGAAAGCCAGTCTATAGAATCAGAGATTGTCCTCAGTCAGGTTCGCAGAGTCAGTATATTTGTCCCTCAGCTCAGTCCGATCGCCCAAATCAGTAGGGTTCCACTTCCAGTGCCACCAGTGGGCAACACCCAAATAGGCTTTATGCATTTCAGTCCTGACAGGATTAGAAAATTTCTCCTGATGTGGTCACTAGTACATTACAAGTTTATCATTTGTACGTTTATGCTTTACTAGATCCAGGAGCTTCTTTATCCTTTGTAACTCCTTATATAGGTGTTGACTTTGGAGTTAGTCCTGAAATACTAGTAGAGCCCTCCTCAGTCTCTACCCCAGTGGGTAAATCTATTATAGCCCGATGGGTATACAGGAACTATCCAGTTATGGTATCTCAAAAAGTCACTTCAGCAGACTTAGTAGAATTAGAGATGACAGATTTTAATGTCGTTCTCGACATGGATTGGCTTTATTCATGCTATGTTTCAGTTGACTGCAGAAATAGAGTTGTCCATTTTCAGTTTCCAAATGAACCTATCCGTGAATTAAGGGGTAGTACCTCAGTTTCAGTAAATTTAAGTATGAACATTTTTTATTGAACCAGTAGAAAGAAGAGTTGAAATTCTAAGTTAGCCAGTGTTGAGGTTGCTATATGATGATTGTTGGGGTAATAGAAAGCTAAGAATCATGTATCATAAAAAAGTACTAGCAGTGGACCTTACATTATCAAGTGTAGTCCTTCAGAATGAGTTGTGTGTTTATGAGTATTATTATATCTCAAGCTCGAGAGTAGAGTGGTTTTAGTTTGATTTAAAGTCTATTAAGTAGTTCACAGACTTAGAATAACAGTTTTAACCTAAGGGGGATATCGTAGAATAAGTAACTAAGTCAGGCTTCCAGATTTTTAGTAGTCGTATCAATATGTATAGAAAAGCAGTGGGAAAGGATGATGCCTAACCCATCCTTACCTCAGTGCAACGTTTTGCACTTCAGCTATCACAATATCTATTCACACCTTACATGTCAACTCTATGATCATAGCTCATATTCGTGCACATGATAAAAAAATTATGTAAGCTTACCAATCTTAGTATAAGGAGTTCCAATTCACTCAGTGTTAAAAATTATGTTCCATAAATACAGAAACTCCAAACTCAGGTCATGTAGCTCATGACTTATGCACTAATGCTTTACGGTATGCTCAGTTCCCATGACTCATGCTATACTCCTAATGGTCGGCTAAATTCAGGTAATGTCATGTATATCCTCATTTTAGATCTCTTGATAAATCCATGATGCTGATATTCTATTCCTCAAGCCTCAGTTAAGTGTCGAGTTCAGCATAGTATTTAATTCCAGTATGAGTCTCAGTTGCCATCTTAGTTACAGTCTTAGTCACAGTCTTAGTCGAGTAATCAAATCAGTAACTCAATTCCATTTTAGGTTTGCTTGACCAAAGCATATAGTTAGCAGTTATTCAGTTATCAGTATTTTAGTACCTCAGTTTATAGACTATTTTAGAATCATGTTATACGTTTGGTCTTCCATCCTCAAATAATACAGCTTTTATGAATTCATGCTCAGTTATCTCATAATGCTCAATCAGTCCTTACTTCATATGCGTAATACTCTACAGTTTCAGTCCATTTATTCAGAATATGTATAGTTCAGTCTTACATGACTAGTATTCAGCTATCAGTCATTCAATTAGTTAGATAAGTTAGTATATTTATGCATTCATACTCAGTGCCCATGTAAATATTTTTAGTAGCCTCAAGTGAAATGTAATGTTGAAATAGAAATTCCAGTTGAGGGAATAGTTGAGAAATATAGCTAAGATTGCAAGTTAGTAGTTGTAGGGTATAAGGCTTAGTAACTCTATCATAGATGATTTTTCATAGTCCTTACTCCACATTACAGAATTGTAGCCACATGGTGATTTCTTATTCAGACCATGCCAAGATTTTTTTTCTCCCTAAAGTCAGTAGAATTTAATAGAAAGAGTATCAAAGAAATGCTCCAGTTGAGTATAAGTTTTCAGTATGAGTTAGTCCATAAATCCAACAATTCAATTTAGCAGTCAGGCAGACAAGTTCGTGTGGTTTCCTATCTTTCCACCCAGTCATCCTATCTGAAGTCTTAAGAGTATGACCATTCCATAATGGAGCATCTTGGTAGTTACAAGTTTAGCTCAGTTCAGATCCCATATATCTGATCACGATTTAGTTTGTAGGTGCCCTGTGTATTATCCCAATTTCTCCTTAGTATCTCAGCCAATTCAGCATTATTCGGGGGACATCATATCCCAAGGGGGAGATGCACTATAACCTCGAAGCTTTTATGTCCTAAACCTTTTAGTTTATCATTACGTAACAAGATCTAGTTGGAGTAATAAGTACTCATAAGTTAACTCTTTCATTCCAATCTCAGGCATATGACCATTCCTATGTCATGGCATGTATCCAAGGAATCAGTTAGGTTTATGATATTCAGGCCATGTATCATATTTTAGGCTCAGTTATGTTCTTATGTTCTCGTTCATGAGTGTCAAGTAAATGGTCTCGAATTTGAGATCGGTAATTTCATATTCTTGAAAATCTCTCCCGTGAAGGGAGTGAAGAGGTTAGCAAGAAGGGATGTAGATGTTGATTCTTGGGTCCCTTTCAGCCAAGAAGCTCAAGAATCCTTTTTAAAACTAAAAGATTAATGTGTTTATGAGTTGTTAATGATTCGTATGAGTTGAAATGGATGTTTAATGTGTTGTTGAGTTTTGATTTATGTTTGCCTACAAAATTTATGAGTTTTGACCCTAGTCTGTGGAATTCATGTGATGTTTGTGATAGACCCTCTTGAAGTTGTTTTTCCATGTGATGTGTTCATGAATTTTGGGTGTATGATTGAATAAGTGAAGAACGTTCCCCATAAGTTTGATAAAGAGCTTATGTGAAGCATAAGGGCTGCTATAGTATGTTGAATAGGAAACTCCAAATTATGAGCTAGTCCATGCATGCCTAGTGTTTGACAAAATGCCTTAGTTAGTGAAATGTGCCAACATAGCATGAAATCCCCAAGTAGGTGTAAAATCGGTCGTGTCTAGTGGTTGTTGAAATACCCTAGGGAATAAAGGAATAAGTTGAGATATGATGGTTGTAAATTCCCTGATTTTGTGCTCTTTGATGTATGCTAAGCTTTTAATACATGTCAAGTGGTTAGCAAGTAAATAGTGATGTGTTAGTATGAAGTTTCCCCCAAATCAAGTGATATCCAAATACATGACAAGACCGATATAGGTATGAATTACTTGATGTAAGATCTCGTTGAATGGGATATAGTCTAATAACATGTCTTTCCTAGGCTAGTATACGATGATGAATACAGGTCTATGTTTCCTAAATGCTTAATGCGATGTCCTAAGGATCTTGAGAGGGAAAGTATGTTGTGATGCCCAACTACTTAAAGTGATTCTTTAACAATTATGATAATGCATGAATGATTATAATGATGAATGAATGCTTGTAATGATGAATGAATGATGGTAGTGATAAATAGATGACCGCGATGATGCATGAATGATTTATGATGAAGAATGATTATGTCTTACTTTTATGTTATCGAGTCTTGGGGTTATTTATACCCAAAAATAGAGTTTTTATCTAGAGCCTGTGTCAGTTTCTCGATAATTCCAATCGATCCATGATTCTTAAAACTTAGTGAACTATAGAACTCTATTTCCTCAGACAAGTGCAAAGCTTAATAAAGCTCGGTAATCTCATTTATCTCTATAATCTCTGTATCGCTAGTAACCTAGCCTCAGACCTGTAATCAGCTTAGTTCTAATAGTATTCAAGTGATTCAATCCTAATCTTAGAAGCGATTCGAGTAATCCATTCAAACTCTGTATCGTTAGTCAGATACCATGATTCAATATCTTTTCCGCCAGCTATGAAAATAAGTAATCTCAGCGTAACTCAGTCAGACCTTTTGAATAATATGATCAGTGTCAGATTTAGTTCAGCCAGTGTTCAGTTGAGAATTCAGTTCTAAGTCTTTCAGTTGGATGTATAAACTTGCATTGAGCAAGCTCAAGGATGGGATCTCACCTACTAGTAGAGGGTGTGATTCTTAGAAGCAATCCTTGTGCTACAGAACTACGTAGCCAACGTAGGTTAAGACATCAAGCCTATTAGTTGAGAGTGGATGAGAGAGATCATACCTGCTAGATGAGGGTAGATGAGGTGGCTTAACCTGCTAGATGAGGGCTCTACCGTTCTCGTTTAAGGACCTGCTAGATGAGGGTCACATAGAGTTGTCTTTACTAGTGGCGCATTAATGACATCCTTCTAACTGGGGCACAGGTTGGACCCTACCTGTGGTAGGTTGGTGCATGTCGATTAAGTGACTACTTCCCACGGTTTCAGTTTTAGATTCAATCTCAGTTTCATAATCAATCTTCAGAAATCAGGACTCTCAGATACAGTCATTTATCTTTATGAGAAACTCAGATAGTTTTATTGATTATGGACCATCCCAATATATAGGTTTGGTCACATATACAGTTGATTGATATCATATTCAGAGATATGCTACCAGATAGGCTTGATCACAGTATCAGATTTCTATTGAATATTCTTGTCGTCAGATTCAGATATAATTATACTTCTTATCATTGATAATCGCTTCTAAAATAATCTGTTAGCAAAGTTGATCTCTAATTCTGTCAGTCAAAAGTAGTAAGCTAAGAGTACAGTCCTTGATGTAAACACATCCATATCCTCAGTTATCAGTATCAGAGAAGTCAATGACTCAATATCTCAGTGTCAATAGTGAGTTCAGTCTGCAGTAAAGTGGTATGTGAGTTTCAGTATCTAGATTTGCGATGATTGTGTTCATGTTTTGTGCATTCATATATGTGTTCTCATGCAGCATCTTTCATGTGTAAAACGTTAGCTTGTAGTCCTTTGGGGTAATATGTACTGTGTGACATCTCAGGATGAGATCTCAAGGCATTACATGTACTCATGCATTAGATATGCATATTTAGTATGAAAACTCAACTTATCCTAACTTTTAGTCTTGTATTCCATTCATCAAATATGCATGTTCAGTGTATAAACTCAGTCATCAGCATTTCTAAGCATAATCAGTCTCATTTGGGGATGAATGTTCCCAAGGGGAGAAATTGTAAGACCCCACAAAAATTCTAAGCTTAACTCGGCCCTTAGATCTTGACAAGGGGTCCCATACTTAGAAATTTCAGCTAAGTGTTTGTTCTTAGAACTATTTTAGCCTTCATAAGTTGGCGATATTATTTCACAACCCTCATGACCTTAAAATATCAATATTTATGTTGATTCATGATTAGGAATGTCAATAGGCATTCTCGAATGAGTTTTCAAATTTTTCAAACATCGTTTGATGCATGTTTGGAAGTCTAAACTAGTGGATCAATGCGATCTCAACGCACCGGATTGCCTATCGTATTGATAAATGTTTTTTCCAGATCCCAGTGTTAAATTATAGTGAGATGTGTGGACTCGATGCAGCATGCTGAGCATAGCGTCGATCCCATCAACGCAGTGCATCAGTCTTTGCGTCACTGGGTATGCTTTCAGTCATTAAAAACCCGCATCCATAGGGATATTGGGTCATTTTCTCACCCTTAATCATCCCCTAAAACATGAAATTCAGCCCTCATTAAGCAAAATACACTCACTTTCTCTCAAATTCTCTCAAGCTACAAACCCTAACCCAACAAAGTCAAGATCAAGATTTAAGAAATTCACCATCAGTCTTCACGAATTCAAGCATCCAGGTATGTTAGGTGTTCATCCAAGGGTTTGTTTCCACCCTTGGAGTTCAAGAAACTCTTTTAAACTGCAAGTTAATTAATTTTATGAATTTCATGTGGGATTTGAGTGTATTCATGGTTATGATGTTAATTGTATTTAAATCCATGGTTTATTTCAAGTTTCATGTGAAATTATTTATCATGTGTGTAGTATCATGTGAATTCATGTTACAAGCTCTTGATTAGCAAAGTGGGATTCGAAAGTATGATTCTTACATGTTGCTTAGTATCATGTGGATAGATTTTGATCCCCAAGTGCTTGATAAATTGCTCATGTGAGTTAAAGGTGAAAATCATGCCATGTTATCATATGTGCAAGCTTATATCTCACAAGTATTTGATGAAATGTCTCTATGAAAAAATTATGAACAAGTGTGCACCACTGTGCTTTTTAAGTTTATGCTATGTTTTTCTTTTATGCTATCGAGTCCTGAAGGGTATTCATTACCTAAAAATCTAGTTGTTTACCTAGAGCTATAGTAGTTATACATTAGTTTCAGTAGTGTCACGAACAGTAATACTCAGAAGCCAATCTCATTTCAGTTATCTGTTTAGAATTTAGTAAATTTATTCAGCTAACAAAACTCAGTAGTACTCTGTTTGTTAACGGAACCCAATAAACTCAGTTCAGTTCAGTCAATTAACACAATCAGTAACAGTAACAGTTCAGTCCAGCCTAGAATAGTTTAGAAATCAGTTCAGAGTCTATTTAATTGGGAGTAGGATTTAGCACCGAGTGATCCCAAGGATGGGGACTCATCTGCCAATAGAAGGTGTGGTCCTGAGAAGCAGTCTTTGTGTTCTAGAACTACGTAGCCAGTGTAGGTTGAGACATCAACCTGATAGTTAAGAGTTGATGAGGTCTTTTAACCTAACAATTGAGAGTACCACCATTCCCATTAGAGTAGCTGCCAGATGAGGGTAACTCTTTAGCTTGTCTTTACCCGTGGTGCGGTACAAATACCCTTCCAAATGGGGTTATAGGTTAGACCCCAATCAGTTCAGAGAGGTGCATGTCAGTTAGATGATTACCTCCCACAGTTTTAGTTTTAGTCTCAGTATAGAACTCAGTTCAGTTATACAGAATCAGGACTGTAAGACATAGTCACCTAGCTCAGTATATAACTCAATTCAGTTCTATAGAATCACGACTGTCAGAAATAGTCACCCAGCTATCAGTAATACAGTTATCAGTAAACTCAAATATCAGTTATTCAGTTAACAAAACTTAGTAACCAGTGTAACAATGATCTCAGACATGGTATATGTAGATATGTGCATAGTATTGCATAATCAGAATTTCATCAATTTCAGTTATACATGTATTCTCAGTCAGTTATGTTCATATTAATTAGTCAGTTATTATTAATGCATATGAACCCATGCATATCATCCTCTCTCATCTAGCATAACAGTACATTCCACATACTGATGTATACTCTTTTTTTGCGCTATAGTATCTCATATCATAGGTTGAGACACTCAGGTTCCTGACCGCGTATAGACAGATTACATTATCAGCAGCAGCTTCAGTATTGAGTCCTCATCTATCTCGGGCATGTTTTTATTTCAGTTATTAGTAGTTCAGTAGTTGGAGTTAGTTGGAGGCTTGTCCCATCAACTCCATATTCAGACAGTTTAGTTAGAGGCTTTTTAGACTAGACTGGTTTAGACTGTATTCTGATTTTAGATATTTATCAGATATTATTATTTACCAATATTTCAAAATTTGAACCTTATGTCATTTAAGCCTATTTTCCATATTATTACAGTATTATTATTCAGTGCTCACAGCAGATACCGATCATGGGTTAGCTTCTGGTCCTTTGGGGTCGTAAGCACCGTGTAGCATTCAGGGCACAGACTCGAGGTGTTACATAACCCCCATAAGTGAATGGCTAAAAGAACCCTGCCATATAACTAGGGGTATGCCAAACATGGCTAAGGTAATAGTCTTGGCAAAGCAAACCTAGACTGCATGATAGGAAGATAACCAGTCTATGCCTGGAATCACATTGAAATCCACTATATCTAATACAATAAGTGACCACCAACCCCATAATCATAACATGCCACTGGCACTCTATTTTGTCTATAAGGTATGGCTAATCTGAAATGTCTACCTCAACCTAAAAACCTCGAATGTGCATCCCTCAATGGATGAAAAGTGCCTTGACTACCGAAACCACTCTAACTGCGTTAACCCTCATCTTATATCTAGAGCGGTGCTTGAACTATCCAACTAGACTGAACCTAACACTGATAAGGTTGATGCTAGGGATACCTAACCTAAAATACTCAACCTCTAAATTATGAACCATTGTAGCTCCCACTATAACTACACTGATAATGGGGCCTCTTATTGCTTCCCTCTTAGGCCCCGTAAGTCATCTCCTTGATTGTATAGGCGTGATCAATAATATCAAAAAAATACTTCCCTAAGTCACCAAACTCTGAGTAGCTCTACGGAGCAGTGCCTCTAAGAAAACATCAAATCCTTTCATACTCTATAGGAAGAATCATAGTGACATGCTTAGCTAGATCATGAAATATCACCTCATACTCGACCACAGTCATAGAACCTTGTCTCAACACAAAAAAAAAATCATCCCTCAGGCACTCGCATATGGGGCGAGGCATGTACTTCCCCAAGAAAGCCTAGTAGAACTGAGTCTAAGTCACAGGTAGAGATCCAGTTGGCCTGGAATTAGGATAACCTCTCCACCATTATCTCACTATTATGTGTAGCTTATAGGTAGTAAAATCTACTCCACACAACTCGACAAACTTTAAATTATGTAGCCTCTCCTCACAAATTGTAAGAAACTCAAAAGCATTCTCTCTTGGGCCCCAACAAACCTGGGGGAGTCAATCTCAGAAATTGACCTAGCATCTTATGCTCTTCTACAGACATAACTAGTTGGGCTATTATCGACTGTAGGATAACTGGTTTTGGGGGAACCTCTGCTCTAGGAGCCACAGCTATAGGTTGTTCCTCTAAATCAATACCACTCTATGTTGTTACTAAGCTCCATCGATCGGTGGACCACGAACTAACCCCAATAACTTAACCAATGGGTCATAGAGAATCAAAGATGATATAAACCTGAGTGAGGCCTAGATTTCCCCTAACCTACCTGTTGTTATGGCGGTAGAATCTCTAGAGTTATCTCTAGATCAGGAGAAATAATAGGATTTTGAGATGGATCCCTAGCCTGATCTCGTGCTTGGAATACAGCCCTAGACTATCCTCAAACTTAGGGTCGGCCTCTATCTCTAGTTGGAGCTCTAGCAGCAAGCTCAGGGTCCTAATCCTTGGATATTGTACCCCACATCCTAACCAACTTTTAAAGAGTAAAATAAATAAGAATTTAGAAACCAATATAGATGCACTTCATAAAAGTGAACCAAAAAAGATAAGATTCCTAAGAATGTCCTATAGTCTTCCAAAGATAGGATACAATATTTCTGTATCGATCCGTGGAACTCCACTAATCATCAGCTCTTGTACCAATAATATCGGTGAAATCAAGGCTATGATACCAAGCTACCATGACCTGATTTCTTAGGTCATGATGGCACTTACTTCAACCCACCAGTAGGTAAGCCAAGCCGGAGCCTAGAAGGGCAAGTAATGGGTTAGCAAGTGGAAGGTAAAAGAAAACAAAAAAGAAATCAACAACAATAATATAATAGGCAGAAGCAGAAAGGATATGCAAACATAATATACTATACAAGTGAGGGAAGAGGACAAAATATAAAAAAAAATCCCTCATAAGACCTGGTAAAGTCGATACTAAGAGCCACTAAGACTAAAAAGAAGAGTACTAGACAGTATCCAAAATATACATATGTACACAGTATTCTTGGAGTACAGAAGCCTATAACTGAAGTAGATAAAGGAGGATCAACTTTGAACTCTACAAAGCTCATCCTGTCTCTAAATCAGTGCAAGGCCCAAGAATAATATTAGTGTCGATGGTTTGTACTCAGATTTGCATCAGGGAAAAGATGCAGAATTGAAGCATGAGAACCAAAAAAAATTGGTAATCAATAGGCATCATCTGTCGAATAAGCTCAAATACATTAAAAGCATAAATATAAAGTGCGAGAGTATAAGTTAAGTTAACAGTAAAAGGGATAGAAATGTAAATGTATAGCTATGTTAGGGAAATGAGATAAAGAAAATATATAACTCTAAAGTAAAAGCAAAGGACTAACTAAAACCTAACTAGTCCCTCATAAGCCCAGAAGGCCCACCCAAGAAGATATATAACCCTTTCATTCCCCCATAAGCTTGGTGGCTGCGAACAAGAGAAAAGCTAGATAAGAAGCATACATAACCTTTAATTTTGCCATTCTCAGATCTATAATGATAGAATATACTTGGCTTGAATCGGAACCAGTGATAGTAATGAGAGAAAAGACATCGACCTCGAATAAAAAATAGTAAATATTAATGAAAGAACAAATAATCCATATAAAGCTATTACAAATACTATACCAGAACCAAGTATAATTGTTAGAGCTCCCAGTAATGACTATAATCAATACTAGAATAACCAGACCATAGTTATAGACTGATGCCAGGCTCAAACAAAACTTATAAGTAACCAATCATATCTTCAATAGTTGATTCCATAATGAGCAAACCATGACAATAAACCATTGCCAAACTCGTGCCAGAAATCATAATGGTAGCAATAGAGCGTATGCCGGACTTGAACAAAAACTGAAATATAACTTTAAATATATATAAATATCTAAGCATGGAATAGCAAGTGAAAGTTTAAGGTCTTCAAACTATCATCATAATATTAGATCACTAAGTTAAATCTCTACTTTCTAAACCTACTAAGGCTCGATGGGTTCTCTTCCTAAAACAAGGCAGAGCGTGCTAGGTTCAGGTACTATCCTACCTGGGGAAAAAGTTAAATAGGTGAATACTAAGGTCTAAGTTAATCCCAAACCCAAATAATGGCCTAAGGTATCCTATCGAGCTTCCAACTTAGCCTAAAGGAGCTTAATTTCTATTATTCTATTAAAACAAGGATGGTGGCATCCACAATGAGGTCTTGATAACCCAACTTAAGGAAGAACCTGCCTGAATCTAGTCTATGGCTTCCTAATGCCATCCTAAGCTATTTATATACTAATTATAGTCCTAAGGGTGATAATATACTATACTAAGGGGAAATAGGCCTGGATTCTACCAATAAGAGGTCGTAACCGACTAAATATGACTTTAAAGTGATAAAACCATTACCAGGATAATACTATCATAATAATATGTTAATACTATAATAAAGCTCAATCTAAAAAGAGGGTAAGCCAGCCTACCTGGACGTCGTCGATCGCTCAGTAAATTCTCTAAGTCAAAGCTTTCCCTTTCGAGAAACCTCCAAGAGCTCTCATACTACCAAACTAATGATATATGTATCAAAATGAGAAAATTGATACCCATATTATATACCAATGCTTTGAGACAAAAATTAGACTAAAAATCTCACATGGGGCCCGCTTGCAAAATCACAAATTAAAATTGCCACAGCTTCCCATGAAACTCATGGATTAATTACCACTTAAATTTGGCTAAATCAAGCTTAAAATAGTGCCAAAACCAGTCATAAAAAAATTTGGAGAAACAGGAATTCAATTACCAATTTAAGCGAAAATTAGATCGAATTACATACAAGATAATGATGCTGCACACTCAAAATCGGCTACCTGGGATAAAGGCAATTTTACATGCTCAAATATTCCCACTTATAGAGCTTATAGTGGTCTTAAATTATGATTTACACTTACAAAAATAAGCTTTAAATGAGATCACTTTATCATCAAAATAACCGCTAAAGATCGCTAAAGCACCCAAAGGTTGCTTAAGAGACCAAGCCTTAGTTGGCCAGGCTTCACTAAAGTGGATGACACTTAAGAGGTGTCCAGCCACTAAAATGGCTATTTTTAAAGTGGTATCTTGGCCACTTAAGCAACTGCACCAGATATTTGTCACCAGCCAAGTTTAACAAGTACAAATGAACTTTGATCGGGTACTTCGGATTAGTACAGAATTTCATATTTATAATATGCTAACCTACCAAATTCAACATTTCAAACTTAATGATGCTATTTAAATTTTCATTCGGAGATATTTCAATAAAAAAAATTAGTCTCATCCCCCAAGGAGTCATTTTAGCCAAAATTCCTCCCAATAGTCCAAAATGAGTTTGAAGGCCTTTGAACCCAGACGAAGGATCCCCCTAGCCTAAAATTGATATTCCACAACTAATGAGATTGTTAAAAATAATATTCAAGGCTATTTATTTGAGGTTTTATCTAGATACCCGTTCCTTAACTTCAAAAGCTCTAAAATAGGTAAATGGCTCTAAAAGCCAAATGAACTGCCAAGCAATTGAACTGTCAGTCCAACAAGTCATAAATGAAAGCTTTAAATGAAAAAAAAAAGCATGAAACAAAGAAAATGTTCTGAGAATTATTACAAAAATCTTGGAAAGACAAAACTTTATCTTAGTCTGCAAATTGAACATTTAACGGGTGGGGTCTTCATCCACAAATCTATCTATACTGAGAAGGTGTTGAAATAATTTTATACGGATAAATCATACCAATTAAGTACTTTAATAGTTGATCGATCACTTGAAGCGAGTAAATACCTGTTCCAACCTCCAGAAGATAATAAAGAGATTCTTGGTCCTGAAGTACTATATCTCAGTATTGTTGGTGCACTTATGAATATTTCTAACACTACAAGGCCTGATATAGAATTTTTGTTAAATTACTAGCAAGGTATAGTTCTTCCTCTACACGTAGACATTGTAATAGAGTTAAGCATATGTTGTGATATCTAAAGGGGACTATTGATATGGGTATGTTTTATACTAACAAAGATAGTGGAGATCTTGTTGGTCATGTAAATCAAGGTTATTTATTTGACCCACAAAAATCTCGATCTCAAATTGGCTATATGCTTACATATGGAGGTACTACTCTATCATGGAGATCTATAAAGCGGTCTATTATAGATACTTCTTCAAATCATGTTGAGATAATTTTCTATTCATAAAGCAAGTAGAGAATGTGTATGATTGAGATCATGTATATATATTTATATATATATATACATATATTTATACATTTCATATATACATATATTTATACATATATATAAATTTCATCAAAGAGAGATATGATCTGAAGTGCGCTATCAAGATACCCATAGTCCTAGAAATAAATGGTAGCATGATAGCTTAATTAAAAGGACGCTGTATAAAAAATGATAGAATGAAGCACATCTCTCCAAAGTTATTCTCCACACATGATCTCCAGATGAATAGTGATATTGATGTACAATAAATCCATTCAAGTGACAATGCTACAGAGTTATTCACTAAATCTTTACCAACTTCAACTCTTGAGAAGATGATACACAAGATTAAAATGTAAAAACCTAACCATCTGAATTGTATCCTTCATCAGGGGGAGTAAGAATATGCATTGCACTCTTAAGAATATGTGTTCTACTATTTTTTCCTTAATTAAGATTTTATCCCACTAGATTTTCCTGGTAAGGTTTTAATTAGGTTGCACTCAAATGTATATTCAATAGATTGTCTGTTACATGGGCATCCAGGTAGAAGTGTTGTATATTAGATAGGTGTCATATGGCTAAAAGCATGGATGACTATGTAAATTTTATCCTTGAATCCCAAGGATATTAACTGATGTTGTTATCTAAAATGGTTACTTTGGCATCAAATAAAGCTACTTGCTTGCCAAGTAGTTGGACTATATATGGCCTTCCCCCTTTGTAATTGATATATACGAAAGTGAAGTGTAATAAAGTACTATTCCTCCTTTTCTATAAGTTGCCTCCTACATTATCTTTTCATGAAATGATCTAATGGAGCCTTATACTTGTATGAGTTTGTATTTTGAACCCTCCTACTCAATCTTATGTCAACCTAATTACTAAATTCAATAAAATACAGAATTTTAAATACTTTTTTAGTCAATTAGGGTGTGTGTAATACACCTACTACATGTGAAATTTCACATCATTTTTAACTAACACATCAAAATTAAATTTTAAAAAATAAACTAGATCAAATATACCACTTTTGTAAAATCTGAAAAATGCTTTACAACCACCTTTTCCACATTTGCTTATAAATTGAGCACAAAATTAATTCTGAAATAGTTTAAACATTTTCCCATTTCATTTTGAATTTTCAATTACAAGTTCACAAATACAAATTAATTGAACCCCAATCAAGATTTTGAATTAATTTCACAAACTTTCATGACCCATTTGTTGTTTTGCAAGATTTCCCAAGCTTGTTAATGGAGTTTTTAAGTTTTCAGTACCTCTTATCACTCTCCATACATAAACTCATATATGAAAGAACACTATTTCTTTATTAATGTTAATAAATATTGTTCTTTTCTTTTTAAAGATGAAAGGTGTAGATGGATGGGAAAGTGACTGGGGGAACAATTATGAGAGGGGCTATGAGTGGGTGGATGTGTAACACCCTAATTTTTTTTGAATCGGAATGCTACATGGTGCTTATGACCCCAAAGGACCACAAGCTAACCCATGACTGATATCTATACCTATACACTGCATAATATAACATGAAAATGTAGAAACATGTACTGAATGGACATAAGGTTCAAATCTAATAAAAACATCTGATAAGAATAATGTCTGAAAATGGTATAACAATATCAAAACAAATCTAAAATAACTGTCTGACAGTCTATAGTCTAGAAAGCCTCTAAACTATCTGAATAAGAAGTTGATGGAACATGTCTCCAACTAACTCCGTCTAGCAAAACTGAACTGAAATAATAAATGAAATAAAATAATATCATCCTCGAATGGATGAGGACTCACTGCAACTCTGCGACTGGAATTCTACTGCTGATTTGGAACATGTGCCTCTGAATCTATGGTGTAATATAAGAGAAATCACCATAGCGTAAATGTGTCAGTACATTTGAATGTACTGAGTATACGAGTAAGGTAGGCTAAATACAAAGGGTTATATGCATGAACAATGCTGACTAAATATGAACGTAAGAATACATACATGCATAAGCAACTATAACTGAACTCATGGTGATACTGACTACTAGGTCTGAATACTGACGACATAACTTTACTGATACTAAGATACTGAATAGATAAATAAATATTTCAAACAGTTTAAATTATGAAGAACTGGTCTGATTGACTGTGTCCAACAGTCCTGAATCTATAACTGAAACTGTGGGATGTGTTCATCTAATCGAAATGCCCCAAGCTAAACTGACTAGGGTCCAATCTCTGCCCTGAATGGAAGGGTGTCAGTACCACTCCACCAGTAAAGACAACTGTTATGGAGTCAGTCCTAATCTAGTAGGTGACTCCTGGGATCAGTCCTATACATATAAATGTGCTAACAGATGACCCCTAAGTATGCCAGTCCTATCTAACGGGTGACATCTTGTACCTACACTGGCTACGTAGTTTTGGAACTTAGGGATTGCTTCTAAGGATCTCCATCTTTTTTAGTGGTTGAGTCCCCATTCCTAGGCTTACTCGGTGCTGAATCCTACTCCTATCTGAAAGACACTGAATTGGATAACTGAGCTAAACTGAATAACTGAACTGAACTAATTAGCCAAACTGATACTGATTAACTGAACTGATACTAGTGGTATTGTTTAGCGAAGCTAATCTAAGTTTACTGAGTTCCCTTAACTGAAGAAACGTACTGAGTTCTGATGACTGACTACGAGTACTGAAATTACGAAGATTGCTAGGAATACTGTTGTTACTGAGATCACTGAGATTACTGAGTACTGAGGTTACTGAACTACTGAGACTGCTGAGATTTCTGATTTTTCTTGAGTCACATGACTAACTGAATTCTATAGACCATGGCTTGACTAAGAGTATCGTGATAACATGACATGGCACTAGGCACACAGCTATATTATTTTGGGTATAAGTACCCCCAGGACTCGATGGAAGGAAACTGACACACATGGCTGACTTGAGTACGTGACCAACATCAACAATCCATAATATCATAACTTGGGGAATTCTGAGACTGAGCACTAATTAATGAGTGTTGAGTACTGAAACTATAACTGAGATGGTAACTGAGTTATGATAGTCGCATAATAAAGGCTGACATAAGTCAAGGATCTGAATATACATTCACACTCTGAATTTTTACTTTTTTTCAATTTATAAGTACTACCTCTTGCTAGCCCTTTGCTTGATACTAACAGGATATTCAAACCTATCTTCGTATCTACACCCTCGTATAAAACATGCATGCAATAATCTACTCTTAACATGAAACATTAACTCTCTCCTATCTAAGAAATTTCTCAACACTACACTAATCTCATAAAGAGAGCTCATGAAGGGTTAAATCAGGAGAACCTGAAACATGAATAGACACATAACTGAACTTGGCACTTGACTGAAGTCTGAGGGATAGAATATAAATACCATGTGTGTACCAAAAGGTCTAAACTGAGGGTATGCATGACATAGTCTGAATTTAACTGATTAGTAGGGATGTAGCATAAGTCATGGAAGCTGAGTATACTGTAAAACATGATATACGTACATGAGTCATGAGCTGCATGACCTGAGTCTGGAATTTCTGAGTTCATGGAACATAATTTGTAACACTGAGTGATCTAGAACTGAACTCCCTATACTAGGAACTGAAAGCACACACGATTCTATAGAATGCGTGTGAACATAAGTTATATTCATGGAATCTGAGACATGGATCATACATAGGCATTATGCTGACTGAAGTACGAAGCTTTACGCTGAGATAAGGATGGGTCGGGAATCGTCTTCCCTAACTGCTTTTCTGTACATACTGGCACTACTACTGGAATCTGAGACCTTGACTTGGGTACTTGATCTACCATCTCTCCCTTGGCTTTAATCCATCATCATTAGTCTATGAACACTAAACTAATCTCTAAACTGAATTGCAATCATCATCATATACTTACACTCTGATCAACACATGCTCGCATTACTAAACACATCATCTACCTCTATCTCCTCACATACTACTAATATTACATCCATATCATTATGCTTAATTTTAATTCACTAAACTTAAATTTTCTAACTCACACTATTCAAGCCTACTAATTCATTATAGCATAACTATCCCCATGAATACATAATCTATTCAATCTGGATATCGTATCCCAACTTTTCTACTGCTAAACTCCTGGGTTCATGCTTCTAACTCTGGGTCATATGCTATCATAGGATTTTGAGAAGGGATCTGATGGCATGTCTAAATCTGGGTTCGAGAATGAGTTCTCATGATCATGAATGAGATCCGTACAACTTTGGGACATAACTTAACTAATGGGATACTGTCTGAGAAAGCCCTATCTTTAGGACTTGAGCTTCACTATTTCTGTTACCTTGAAAGTAAAGTGGAATTAACATGAGTGAAGAATGATGAGAATCTATATGAGTTTCTTAGAGAACCTTGCTATAGCATGATCTGAGACATGAAAGAAGGGAAACTATTCCTAAAACACCTCATAGCCTCTTGCACATAAGTGTGGTGCACAACACACGCATGTACAAGATGCTACTAGATGCGACTTTCAGACTTCCTAGGACACTATTGAACCTTAGGCTCTGATACCAAGTTTGTAACACCCTGGTTTTTCTGAACCAGAATACTACACGGTGCTCATGACCCTGAAGGACCACAAGCTGCCATGTCATGTTATCACGATACTCTCAGTCAAGCCATGGTCTATAGAATTCAGTTAGTCATGTGACTCAGGAAAACTCAGTAATATCAGCAGTCTTAGTATTCAGTAACCTCAGTACTCAGTAATCTCAGTGATCTCAGTAACAACAATATTCCTAGTGATCACAGTAATTTCAGTACTCTCAGTCAGTCCTCTGAACTTAGTACGTTCCTTTAGTCTAGGGAACTCAGTAAACTTAGTTTAGCTCTGCTAAATAGTACCACTAGTATCATTTTAGTTAATCAGTATTAGTTCAGCCAATCAGTTCAGTTGTTCAATTTAGCTCAGTTATCCAGTTTAGTGTCTTTCAGATGAGAGTAAACTAGTTGATATTACTTTTATTTGAGTATTCAGATGGTCCCATTCGAGGCATTGTATAATAGGCATTATCAATTTAAGGTTGGTTTATTTGAGACTTCTAAGGCTATACCCCGTGGTATAGATTTGCTTTATGAGTCATTGGATCGGGTTTGGGTGATTTAGGATAGGACACGAATGACTTAAAGTAAGAAAAGAAGTTATGCTCACTGTAGGCTTTTTGCCTTGATATTCAGAGTTGGTGATCGAGTCTTTCTACATGAGTATCACCCATGAAGGCGTGATGAGGTTTAGGAAGAGGGGAAATCTTAGCCTAGTTGTATTGGACTCTTTGAGATCATACAAACAGTTGGGGAAGTAGTATATAAGTTGGATTTTCCTCTTTAGTTAGCCATCTATCCAATTTTTCTAGTATCTATGTTGTGGTTCTATATTCAAGATGAGTCTCATGTAGTTTTGCATGCCTCGGTTTAGTTGGATGAGAGGTTGACCTGTGTTTATTTTGGCCAGAGCTGTTAAAAGGCTACACTCCAAAGAGTTTCTTGTAGTTAAGGTTTAGTGGCAGTACTATTTTTTCAAGGAGGCTACATGGGAAATCGAGTGTGATATGCAAACCAGTATCCATATATGTTCGAGCCTTTATGTACTTTTTTATCCTTTACTTTAAAGGACAAAAGTTCTTTTTAGTAATGGATGTTGTAATGACTCTCTAGGCCATATATTTTATTTTTATGCTTTTTTCTATATTTAGAGCATTCCTGTAGCTGTCCCAAGTCATTTTTGAGTTATTGGGATTGACAGTTCAGTTATTGGGGGGTTTATTTGGCTTTTAGAGCCATTTCTCTATTTTAGAGCTTTTAAAGTTAAAAAATGGGTCTTAAGCCAAAAACTTAGGTAAATGGTATCAAATTACTTTTCTAATAGTTAAATCTACTATGGAATGTCAATTTTAGTATAGGGAGACCCATGGTATGGGTCTCGAGGCCTCCAAACTTATTATGGGCCATTGCGAGAAATTTGGCTAAAATGGTCCCTTGTGTGTAGGACCAACTTTTTATTAAAATGACCCTAGATGGAAATTTTGATGGCTTTGTTGTGTTTAGAATGTTGAATTTGAGAGGTTAGTATTGTTCATTTATGATGATGAGATTCTAAACCAATCCCAAGCACTCAGTCAACGTTCGTTGGAACTTATTAGACTTAGCTAGTGCCAAGTATCTGGTGCAAGTGCTTAAGCGGCCAAGAGACTACTTTTTAGTTAGTTTCTTTAGCGGTAGCCTCTTTAGAAACTAGGAATTTCTTAAGTGGAAGACGCATTAGCATCCCTGGACTATTTTTTCTTTAATAGATCTTGGCCATTCAAGGCCTGGTCGCTTAAAAGACCCTTTAGTGATGATTGCTTTAGTGGTCATTTAGCCGTTAAAGAAACCACTAATAATGCATATATATATTTCATCTCTCTCATATCCAACTTATTTTCCTAAGTGTAAATCACCATTTAAGATAGTCGTGAACCTGGTTTTAGCTCGATGAGGTGGGTTTGAGCGTGTGTCATCATTATCTTATAAGTTATTTGATCAAATTTTTTCTTAAATTAGTAATGAATTCCTTGTTTCTTTGGTTTTATTCGGACTAATTTTGGTAATGTTTGAAGCTCAATTTGGCTACATTTATGTGGAAATTGATCCTTGACCTCTATGTGATGCAGGGATGGTTTTAATTTTATGATTCCACAAGCGATCCCCATATTGGGTTTTTAGTTTGATTTCTAACTTGGAGAATTTAAATGTAATATGGGTATCAATTTCTTGATGTATAGATCATTATTTTGATAGTGTGGCAATTCTCAGAGGCTTCTCGAAAGGGTAAGGCTCTAATTTAAAAAATTTGATGAGTGTTCGACAACATCCAGGTCTGATTAGCTTACCATTCAACTCTAATCTAGAGGATTCAATGAGTGTTCGACGACGTCCAAGTAGGCTAGGTTTACCCTTCTTTTAGATTGAGTTTAATTATGGTAGTAACATATTATTGTGCTAGTTTTGGGTGGATAGTTTTAGCCCAATTATGTTTTAACATTTTTTACGTCATATTTATCCAGTTAGAGCCCCTTTTGGGTAAAACCTAAGAACATTTACCCTTATTATAGTGTATTATCATCCCTTCGGAGTAGAATTAGTACTTATAGTATCTCATGATGGGATTCAAAAGCCTTAGACTAGATTCGGGCAAAGTTCTACCATAGTTGGGTTATCATGACACCTTAGTGGGTGCCGCCGTCTATTTTTAGATTCAATGATAAAATGAAGCTTTTTTAGGCTTAGTTGGACGCTTGATAGGCTGAATTAGGCTATTAGTTGGGGTTGGGATTGGCTTAGACATGTTTATTTTCCTGTTTAGCTTCTTTCCTTGAGTAGGATAGTACTTGAACCTGACCTATTTTTCCTTGACTTAGGAAGGGAACTCATTGGGCCTTAGTAGGCTTAGAAACTAGAGATTTAACTTGGTGATCTAATGTTATAAGGATAGGCTGATAAACCTGGGGTTTCTCTAGCTATTCCATGCATAGGTATATATATATATATATATATATATATATTTGTATTTCAGTTTTGATTCAAGTCTGGCATATTCTCTATTGCTACCATCATGAGTTCTAGCACGAGTATGGCACTAATTTACAGTCATGTCTTGCTCCTTATGGAATCATTTATTGCATACATAGTTACTTATGAATTGTGGTTTGATTTTATGTAATACTACAAGTTTCCAAGATCTAGACCCCTCAAAGTATGGGCCATTAAATTAGCTTTCCAGTGCCACAAGTCTTGCCTTAATCCAATGTCATGGCAAAAAGTTATGGCACTTTGTTCAAAGGCACTGTCAAGCTGCCAGTGGCAATGATTCAGCCAATGACTCATTAACAGACATAATGAGTCATGACCTAGAATCATTACCATGGCAGTGAGTAACCCAAGAATTCATATTAGTGGAAATGAGTCCAACACATGACTCATTATCAGACATGACGAGTCATCGTGTAGACCCATTGCCACACCAGTGAGGAATCTTGAAATTTAGTCTCAGACCATGACTAACCATAATGACTCGTGAGCAGAGCTAATGAGTTATTAGGAGGGGGAGTCATGATCATAACAGAAAGGGCCCGAACCTCAGAACCTTAGGTCATGACTCAGACCATGACTCGTGACCAGTCATAATGAGTCGTGATGTAAGCTATGACGACTGGAACCAAAAATTCCTGGACGATTTTGAGAAGGGATTTTTTGGTATTTTACCACCTTTTTAACCCCAAACCCATATTGTTTGGGCACTCTAATATTAGTTATTAAAGGATTAAATTACCGTAACACTTCACAAACTCCAAAATTATTATGCTTAGCCAAAAAGAAGTGATTTCTTTCTTGTCCAAAATAGACTAGGGTTCTCCAAGTTCAAGCACAAGTT
Organism: Capsicum annuum; assembly: GCF_002878395.1. Classification (NCBI taxonomy): domain Eukaryota; kingdom Viridiplantae; phylum Streptophyta; class Magnoliopsida; order Solanales; family Solanaceae; genus Capsicum; species Capsicum annuum. The sequence goes on along the minus strand of NC_061121.1, from coordinate 143,086,741 downwards.
CCGAGCAATTTCCCAAGAAATTTATTCCAGGTATGTGGGATTTCATCTATGGGTTCCTTCCACCCTTTGAGTCCCCAGAACACCCTAATTCTAAAGTATATTTCCTTTTAAGTTGGGTTCCAAGTCAAATATGAGTTTACTTTAAACTCCTTAGTTTATTGTGAAGTAAAACCATGAACACATGTTTACCCAATCGAAATAGCATCTTTCATGTTCAAAACCATGAATTCCCTTATCGTAACATGTTGTTGAGTTTATGGGTTTAAATTGTGCATTTTCTCTTAATATCAGTTAATGTCATCATGTGTAAAGCTGGTGGATTAGAGCACCCTATACCTATCCTAGAATTTAGTTATGACTATAAGTTTACATGTTATTGAGTACTTCAAATTTATACATGCATTATTATGTATAGAATACCATGACTTGAGCATATCAGTTATCAATTCACGCATCAATTATACTTTAGTTTCATTCAGTTAGAGTAGTACTTAGCACCAAGTAGACGTAGGGATGGCGGCTTACCCGTCAGTTAGTGTTGACATCATTAGTAGCAATCCCCAAGATTAAGAACTATGACACCACCATAGGTTATAAGGGGTCTACCTTCAGTTTAGTCTTGACACCCTCATCCTTCAGGACATCAGTTTAGTAGATCCATGCTATCCAGTGTTGGTACCCTTGGAAAGGTACTTGCACCCTTCTAACTGGGGTCACAGGTTGGACCCTGATTTTGCTCAGATTGGGGTATGTCGGTTGTAGTTAGCTCTTACAGTCCTTAGTTTATGATTCAATTTATGTTTCAGATTCTGACTTTGCATGATCTTGCTTGTAGATCATGTTTTGTTGAAAGTGCTGATCGCATACTTCTTTACAATATATTGTTTCATAATATATCTCCCACAGTCCTTAGTTTATGATTCAACTTATTTGTGCTAGATCATGTATAACATATTTAGTACATGTTGTTATGATTGGCCCTATATTTAGATTATCGTGTTTATATGCATCCATGTTTAATTTATTCTAGTTAGTTTTCCATCCTGTATACTCAGTATATTCAAAGTACAGATCACATTTTTCTTTGTGCTATATTGTCTTATAGTATAGGTTCGGACATTCGGTACTTGGATTGTACTTAGCACGTTCCTATCCCACTCATATGTAACCTTGGTGAGTCCTCATTAGTCGAGGACTAATTTCATTTATTTAATTTCAGTATTTTCATTTATTTCAGCTAGTCAGAGTTAGTTAGGGACCTATCCCAACTGCTCGTCATGATTTAGAGGCTTTCAGATAGTTTAAATTTCAGTATGGTTATTAGGAAGTCACTCTTATTTCTATATTTATTTGATGGTATGGATTTCATCATGACTATTTCATTAGTTGTTTATTTTAGTTCAGCTTTCGCTCAAAATGTTGTTAACTTTTTTTAGCAGGCGTAGTGTTTGCTAGGCCATGGGTTCGGTTGGGGCCACTTGAGACTCCAAGCACTGTGTTACGACTAGGGGGTAGTCCCAGGTCGTGATAAACTTGGTATAAGAGCACAAGGTTTAAAGTAGCCAAGGGTGTTTGAATGCTGCATTGAGTAGAGTCTTATTCATAGGTGTAAAGCGCGTCACACTTATGGGCGAGAGGCTATGAAATATTTTAGGAAAGTCTCACTTTTTTCATTATTCTTGTCATGCAATAGAGTGTATGCTCTATTAAACTTCTTTTTTTAACTCTTCCTCTACCCTTCTATAGAAAATGCCTCCCCAAAAGGTTGACAAAAAGAGGAATGGGACCAGTAAGCACCACCTCTTATCCCCAAAAACCCTCTCAATGAGCACGTCTCTCATGTTGAATTTATAGCTGCTTTCATAGCATTAGCCCAATCTATGGCTTCTTAGAATAACTAACAAGTTTTTGCCCCAGTAACCCAACAGCGAATATGGCGGCAACTAGAATCTTGGACTTCAATCAGATGAATCCCCTAGTGTTCTTTGGATCCATGCCTGAGCAGGATCCCCAATAATTTTTGGATAGTATATAGAAGGTGATTGAGATCATGGTGTCACCTCAAGTGAAAGAGCTGATTTAGTTACATACCAATTTCAAAGAGTGTCTCACACTTGGGTTAAGCAGTGGAAGAAGGGTAAAAGTGCCGATGCAAGGCCGGTAGAGAGGGATGGATTTGTTATAGCTTTTCTGTATAGGTTCTTCCCACTTGAGACGAGGGAAGAAAAAGTGCAATATTTTATCAACATGAATCAAGGTAGCATAAGTGCAAAGGATTATTCACTCAAGATTACTCAGTTGGCGAGGTATGCTCCAAATTTGGTGGCTGATTCTAGGGCCCAAATGAGCAAGTTTGTATCTGGTGTTTCTGAGGATGTGGTTAAGGAGTGTAGGACGGGTTCTAGATTGATGGTTCATCCTGAATATATTGAAGGAGAGAAACTCAAGGATAAGGAAATGGAAAATAAGAGGGCCAGGATAGGTAGCTTCAATTTCTTTCTGCAGAGGTTAGATAGTGGAAAGTGTTCCCAGTTCTGCCAGGGATCTTCATCCCCAGCACTGTCTTCTGCTAGTACCTCAATTCTTTAGTTCAGATAGGATACTCATGATTGGGTACCCATCTTTAAGTCCCACGGAAGCATGAATAGTAGACTCACCAACCCATACTGCAATAGATGTGGTAGGATCCATAAGGAAGAGTTGATGGCTGGTAGTGATGTTTGGCAAGATAGGACATAAAGTAAACGAGTGTCCGCTAGTTGTGTAGAAAGGTAGAAAAATAAAAAACAGAGTTAGACTAACTCTTCAACCGTTACAGCAGGCCGCCCAACTCAGCAGGGTGCCACCACTAGTGCTACTAGTGGATAACATCAAAATAGGCTTTATTCCCTTTAAACTAGACAAAAGCAAGAGGTTTCGCCTGATATGGTTACCGATATGTTGCAATTTTTTCATATTCATATGTATGCATTATTATATAATAGGGCCACACTTTCTTTTGTGACTCCTTATATAGCTGTAGATTTTGGTGTCAATTCCAAAATTCTAGCAGAACCCTTCTCAATCTCTACTCCAGTAAGGAGTTCTATTATAGCCAGGCAGGTATACCAAAATTTCCCGATCATAGTGTCCCAAAAAGTTACCTCATTCGACCTTTTCGAGTTATAAATGATTGATTTTGATGTTATTCTTGGCATAGATTAACTCCACTCCTGCTATGCCTTAGTTGAGTGCCGAAACAGAGTAGTCCAGTTTCAGTTCCTAAATGAGCCAATCTTAAAATGAGGGGTAGTACCTCAGTACCTAAAAGTTGGTTTGTCTATTTTATAAAGGCAAGAAAAATGATTTACAAGGGGTGCGTTTAACATCTCATTCGAGTCAAGGACTCAAGGTTCAAAATTTTGAGTCTTGAGACAATTCCAATAGTAAGCAAATTTTCAGAAGTGTTTTTTGAAGATCTACTTGGAGTTCCTCCCGAGAGGGAAATTGACTTTGAAATAGATCTCCTTCCAGATACCCAGCCTATTTCAATTCCACCATACAGGATATGTCTAGCCGAGCTTAAAGAATTGAATAAATAGTTGAAAGATCTCCTTGATAAGGGTTTTATTAAGCCTAGTGTCTCTCCGTGGGGTGCTTCAGTTCTATTCGTGAGCAAGAAAAATGATTCTCTCAGAATGTGCATCGACTACCATCAGTTGAAGAAAGCCACCATCAAGAATACGTATCCCATACCCAATATTGATGACTTGTTCGACCAACTTTTGGGTGCATACTATTTATCTAAGATAGACCTTAGATGCAACTATCATCAACTCAGAGTTAGAGAATTTGAACATTCTGAAGGCAATTTTTTTGACTCGTTATGGCCACTTTGAATTTGTAGTTATGTCTTTTAGACTAATAAATACTCCTGCAGCTTTTATGGACTTAATGAATAGGGTGTTCAAGAAGTACTTGGACATGTTCATCATAGTCTTCATAGGTGACATTCTTGTCTATCCCTGTAGTAAGGGTGATCATGTGGACTATTTGAGATTGTTTTGCATACTCTCAAAGATCATCAGTTATTCGTTAAGTTCAACAAGTGTGAATTTTGGTTAAAATTGGTTGCTTTCATTGGTCACATTATTTTTGGTGAAGGCATTTGAGTTGATCCTCAAAAGACCGAAACAGTAAGGAACTAGCCTAGACCCATCTCTCCATCAGACATCAGGAGTTTCTTAGGTTTAGCCGATTACTACAGACTGTTTGTTGAAGGGTTTTCCTCGATTACTTCTCTGACACAACCCAAGCCGAGGCCTTGTTGTAATGGTCATATCAAGTCCAACGGGGACCGAAGACCACCCCAATACCCAACCCAACGAACCAGCATAAACCCTGTGTTAGAATAATTCTGAAATTATAACAAGTTAGCGTATTCGTATCAACCCAAACTCTGGGATAGGTCTATAATCGTGACCAACCCAAGCAAATCCAACCAATAACTGTACCAAAACCAAAACAATAACCTTTTCCTAGCCATAACATAACATAAAGGGATGGAATAATCATAAATTCAATCAAATGTATCAACCCCAATACTAGTGCCAATATTAAGGTTGACACTAATACCAACACCATCCATTCAACTCATAGTAGTTCCACAAAGGTTCTATCCAAAAGAAAAACAATATCCGGTTGGGACATGCCCCCAGCCATAGCCAAAACCAATATCCATAAAATAGCCAAAGTATGTAAAGAAATCCATGATATGAAATGGAGACTTCCAAAATATGGAAGCTCACCATAGGAGTATGGGATTCTCGAGTACCCTTCTCTCTCCATGATATATATGTTCAAGTGTACTTAGGGGATTCTCGTGTACCCCATAAGTATCACACCCCACCATTACTGTCCAATTAAAACCATTACCATACAATAAAACCACCATTCCATTTATTATTAATCAAGGCTATAAGTAGGGGTATCGTCATAAAAACTATAGCTTGCAAGCAATGTCCTTAGCCAACCTTTTAGAGAAGAAGAGATTCCTATGTACCCATAGAATATATTATTGTATTAGCTTGGGGGATTCCCATGTAACCCCACAAGTATGTTCATTAATTAGTTTGCTTGGGATATCCCCTTGTACCCCACAAGGGTGTTGAATTAACCATAACCATGACTACCAAGACCTTACCATTTAACCATTCCAAACTATTTAGGGTTCCATTACCAAGTTGTACCATGCAATAGTTCCAATAAAAGTCCAACAATATAGTAACAATATTCTCATAGGCATTTTATCAAACATATTGAGGGTATAGTGTTTTCAAAGCCAAAACCAAGTACCAATTAACAACTCCCATGCAACAAAATGTCCAAACCACTATTCAAACATGTAAATCCATAATTAAATATGGGAAAACCATAACCAAACCATTGTAACCAAAAGCCCAACATACATTTGAAAACCCAAAAACATGCAACAATTATGCCATGAAAGCAATTCATAAAGAATGTGATTAGTTGGAACTTACAACGAGGGAGGAGTAACATGCCTTAGATTGAGAAGAAAATGAGAAGAAATCACCCCTATGAGCCTCAATTGACCACCTTGAAGGATACCCAAGATTTTTCTTAACCTAAGAGTCTAGAGAGAGTTTTGAGTGTTTGATTGATTGCAAATAGGTTAATGAAGCCCCAAAAAGGTGTTTTAAGTTGTGGGGTCCAGTTATAAGGGGAAATTTATAGATGACCCCCAACTTAAACTGCATAAAATTCCTTCAGGAGAGTATGACTCCACCATACCACCTGTAACCTAAGATATGAGTGGTACCCACTGCTCGTACCATGTCCATCCCTTGGACCCCAACACTGTCCAAAATATGACCACCAAGCCCCAATCATACCCAAGCATATGACAAGTACCATGAAACCATACCTTAGGTAAAATCAAGAGGGGTTAACACTATCCATCATACGAGTTGGACTATGACACTCGTACCCTATATAACGACTCATTCTGAGCCACTTGTACTCAGATCCAAGTTAAGTTACTAAGTTTCAGATTAAGTGAAGGAAAACCCAACCACACGACCCGTCACCCACCATATAACTCGTACCCGCCCAAGTCGTACCCATTTGAGAAACTTCACCTAACACTGGACAAAATATGACTGGACCATATTAACCGTAACCTACTATACAACTAGTACCCAAACTTGATGATGTCTACAAGAGAAAAACCTAGGAGAATTTCTAAGGGTCAAACCCAAGAGTGTTTCAGTATCCCCCCACTAGGATAATTCTTCCCTGAATAACGGACAAGGTAGTACAAGTACGAATTACACCCCAACATAACCATTCCAACCTTTACCTAAGTTAGAAAACAAAGGTGTGATCAAGAGCACATACCTTACATATGAATATCTGGAGAAGAAAACAAATGTGTATACTTAGAGTTCACGTCCTCTTTCGCTTCCCAAGTAGATTTTTCCACCTTGTGGTTCCATCATAGAACCTTAACCAAAGTTACATCCTTGGTTCACAATCAACGAACCTGCCGATCTAAGATACAATTGGGATCTTTCATAATATAAAGAATCTGAGATGCCCAATCCTTGCAAAGGAACAATCGATGAAGGATCACATATGAACTTTCTTAACATAGAGACATGGAATATCGGATGAATGGAGCTCAAACTAGATGGCAACTCTAATTCATACACAACATTACCAACCCTCCATGAAACTACATAACGACCAATATGCTGGGGACTGAGCTTCCCCCTTTTCTCAAACTGCATTACTTTCTTCACGGGAGATACCTTTAGGAACACCATATCCCCATCCTGAAACTCTAAGTCCCTATGTCTTACATCTGCATAGGACTTCTGACAACTTTGAGAAGCCTTAAACCTATCCCAAATTACCTTCACCTTCTTTAAATCCTAATAAACCAAATATGGTCCAAACATATCCACTTCACCAAGATCAAACCACCCAATAGTAGATCTACACCTCCTACTATACAATACCTTAAAAGAGGCTATCCCAATGCTAGAATGATAACTATTGTTGTAATTAAACTCTACAGAGGTAGATGCTCAACCTAATTACCAGCATAATTAATCAAAAATGCACGAAATATATATCCCAATGTCTAAATAGTCCTTTCTGATTGCCCCTCCATTTGCGAGTGAAAAGAAGTACTCAAACTAACCTTAGTTTCCAACCCCTTCGAAAATGACCGCCAAAAGTGAGATGAAAACTACATACGAGGATTAGAGATAATCAAAACAAGTACCCTATACAACTTCACAATCTTATGAAGATACAACCTCCCATAATCCTTAGCCAACAAGTTAGTCCTTACTGGCAAGAAGTGAGCTGAGTTTGTCATCCTATCCATGATGACCTAAGTTTATCAAATTGAGTCTGAGATCGAGAAAGATGGTATAAAAATCCATGTTGATCACCTCCAATTTCTATTCCTATAATTCAATCTCCTAATAAAAGCCTCTAGCCCTGATATTCTCAACTTTAACTTGTTGACACACTAAATACTTGGCCATAAAATTAGCCACATCCTTCTGTATACCATTCCACCATTACATCTTCTTAAGATCATGATACATTTTCATTTATGCTGGGATAAACAGCATAGTGCGATTTATGCGACTCAGCTAATACCTTTTCTTACAAAACCATCAATGTTTGAAACACATAACCTTCTTTGGTATCGCAAGGTACCATCACCACTGATCTCAAACACCATTACCTTTTTCCCACCTACATCACTCTTGATTTTCATCAAGATAGGGTCTAAAATTTTCTTTTCCTTGATCTCTGCACCAAGAGATAACTGAACCATTTTCTATACCGACACACCACCATTCTTAGAGTCTAAAAGACAAACCCCAAGATTAGCCAAACGGTGAATATCCTTTACCAAATCCTGTCTCTCCTTATCCACATGAGCTAAACTCCTCATGGATAACCTACTAAGAGTATTAGCAATAATATTAGCCTTACTTGGAAGATAGTGAAGACTCCTTTCATAGTCCTTGAGATTCTCAAGCCATCTTCTTTGCCTGAGGTTAAGCTCCTTCTCCATAAACACATATTATAGACTCTTATGATTGGAAAAAATATCCATATGCACTCCATGTAAATAGTGCCACCAAATCTTTAATGCAAATACCACAGCTAAAATCTCCAAATTATGAGTCGGATAATTCCTCTCATAAACTTTCAACTGCCTAGAAGCATAGGCAATCACCTTACCTTGCTACATAAAAACACAACCAAGTCTCATTGAGACACATCACAATAAAATCCAGACCCTTTATTGCCATCAAGCCAAGTCAAAATAGGAGCCGAAGTTAGCTTATCCTTCAACTTGTCAAAATTACCCTTAGAAGTATCTGACTAAGAAAAAGACCAAGAAACTTTACCTTCTTCTTAGTCAACTTAGTCAATGGTGCAGCTACCATTGAAAAACTCTCCATAAACCTCCTTTAGTATTCGAACAAACCCAAGAAGCTTTGAATGTCAATTGGAGTCGTAGGTCTAGGCCACTTATTAACCACTGCCATATTTTGTGGATCCACCATGATTGCCTCACTGGAAATAATATGACCCAAAAAACTGACAGTATTCAACCAAAATTCACATTCAGAGAATTTATATATAGTTGTTGCTCTTTCAAGGCCTGCAATACCATACGAAGGTGATTATTATGATCTACCTCACTCTTTGAAAATACCAGGATGTAATCAATGAACACAATGACAAAAAGATCTAGAAATTGATGGAAAACCCTGTTCATTAGATCCATGAATCCCGTTGGGGCATTAGTCAACCAAATGACATAACCAAGAACTCAAAGTGTCTATACTGAGTACGAAAAGCCATCTTAGGGATATCCATCTCCCTAATCTTAAGATGATGGTACCTAGACCAAAGATCTATCTTAGAAAAGAATTTGGCACCTTGCAACTAATCAAATAAGTTATCTATCCTTGGAAGAGGATACTAGTTCTTAATCATCACCGTATTTAACTACTGATAGTCGATACACTTTCAAAGGAAACCATCCATATTACACACGAATAACACTGGTGCACCCCATAGGGTTACACTAGGATAGATGAAACCCTTATCTAAAAGATTCTTAAGTTGCTCTTTGAGTTCCCTCAACTTAGCCAGAGCTATTTTATATGGAGGAATATATATTGGACAAGTTTTCGGAACCAAATCAATCCCAAACTCAATCTCCCTATCCAGAGGAACACCAAGAAGATCATCCAGAAAGACCTTAGGAAACTCATTTACCACCACAATTGAATGCAAAGAAGGACCTTTTGAGTTAGAATCTTTAACCCAGACTAAATGATAGAGAAATCCTTTAGAGATTAACCTCCGAGCTCTAGGATATGATATAAACTTTCTCTTAGAAGCAAGGGAAACATCCTCCCATTCAACAATCGGCTCACCAAAAAACCTAAAGACAATCGTACGGATTCAATAATCTAAGGATGTGTAGCATAAATGTAACCAATCCATATACAGAATAGCATCAAAATCTACCATATCTAATTCAAACAAATCCACCAAAGTCTCCTTACTACCAATAGATTCCAGACTCCCTATAGACTCTTTTAGCAACTGCAGAGTCACCTATCGGGGTAGAAATAGAAAAAAGATTTGAAATAACCTTGGGATCAAAATCAAAATACACAGCCATAAATAGAGTCACATTAGAGAGAGTGGACCCTAGATCAAGTAAATAATAAACATCCCAAGAAAAGAGTTATAATGTACAAGTAATGGCATCAGGCAATGCCTCAGACTCCTGTCGGGTAGAAAGAGCATATAACCTATTCTGGCCTATGCTAGTACCAGAAGAAAAAATAGATACAGAAGAAGCACTCTTTGGTGCAAGAGCAGATGAAGAGGAAACCAAAACCTTATTTTCCCCTGAAGCAACCTTACCAACCAGATAGTTTCTATGCGCATGGCCTAACAAACCACATTTGAAGCACCTATCCCTAGCCTATGATTGGGCATAATGAGGACGACTGAGCCCCACTAGCATAGGATTGGGCACCCTATGCCATGAAGTTATTGGTACCCTACTGATGCCTATCACCCAACTACTTCAGGTAAAAAGAACTATCTGTAAAGAAAGAACCAGAACTCCCCTACTTTTTCTTTGGACACTTACCACCATCTCGATCATTTTGTATTTGTCCAGCCTACTTAGAGAACCTTAACCTCTTACCCTGCCTTTCACCTATCTCAGGATCATTTTCTTTTCCTCCTCTACCAGTTGCATATGAACAATCAACCTAGAAATATCCATGTCTTTAATCAACAATACTGTCTTACTTTGAAGGTTTAACTCATGAGATAGTCTTAAAGCAAACTTTCTCATCCTGGACCTTATATTAGACACCAATTCTGGAGCATTCCTAGATAACTGGTGAAATTTAAAGGCATACTCCTTGACCAATATCTTCCTCTATTTTAAATTAACAAATTCCTCTACCTTTGCTTCTCTCAACTCCTGAGGAAAGAAGCGGTCCAGAAAAGCATTAGAGAAAGTCTCCCATAAAGATGACTCCTCAACATTACCCCTCACCTGATCCTATTCCTCATACCATTGGTATGCCATATTTTTTAGCAATAGGCAGCAAAATTCACCCCTTCCACATTTGTGGCCTGCATAAGACTGAAGATTATTTCCATCTCATCCACAAAGCCCTAATAATCCTCTTTCACCTTATCACTAGTAAAGATTAGAGGAATCAAACTCATAAATTTGATAACCCTTGTGGCATCAGAAGATGCAATACCAGATGCACCACGCTTAGTCTGAGAAGATACCAACTGATCAATCACATGAATCGACTAACAAAACTTTATATTTGTCACCTCAGCCTAAAGAGAACTAGATAAAATTAGTAGATCTCCAAAAATATCAGGGACTGGACCCCTAGACCGAGTATGGATCCTATGAGTAGAATGTGTCCCATCAACATTGTACCTAGTTAGGATAGAGGAGTTTCTGTAAGCTTCAGATCATTGAGGCATGATCTGAAAGACAAGAAAATGGAAATCAGATGAATCTAAGACCTTTGACTCCAAGAGTGAAATAAAAACACAAGGAAGAGAAACATTTCCTAAATGCCTTGTAGCCTCTCCCTTATGAGTGTGGCACACTACACACTCTTAAAAGAGAATCTACTCGAGACAAATTTGTGGACTCCCAATTGACCATGAACCTAAGGCTCTAATACCAACTTGACATGACCCAAATAAGTGCCTTGTCATAATGGGCATATCAAGTCCAATGGGGCCAAAGACCACCCCTAATACCCAACCTAACCAACAACCTAAACTATGTGTCAGATGAATTCTAAACATAAAACAAGATAACATATTTGTATCAATCCAGATGTTAGGATAGGTCTATAATCGTAACCAACCCAAGCAAGTCCAACCATATAAACCCAACTAATAACCATACCAAAACCAAAACAATAACCAAGTTACTGCCCATTATGCTAGACTCTATCTTAGGGAGTTGGTGAATTTGCATGGAGTCGCTTTGACTATTATTTTAGATAGAGGTATCCAATTTACCTCTCATTTTTAGAATACATTTTAGAAGGGTAGTGGTACCCAAGTTCATCTGAGTACAACCTTTCACTTGTATATAGATGGTCAAGCATAGAGGACCATTCAAACTTTAGAGGACATGTTGACATCCTGTGTAATTAATTTCAAGGGTAGTTTGGATAATCATTTGCCTTTGATTGAGTTTACCTATAATAATAACTATTACACTTGTATTCATATGGCTCTATTTGAAGTGCTTTATGGTAGAAGGTGTAAGTATCCTATTGGTTGGTTTGAGGTTAGCAAATCTGCATTGATAAGGCTAGATTCAATGCATAAAGCAATAAAGAAGGTTCACTGATTAGAGAAAAGATGAACATAGGAAAAAGCCATTAGAAATCCTATATAGATATAAGGAGAAGGGAGCTTGAGTTTGATGTTGGTGATTTTGTTTATTTGAAAATTTCATATATGAAAGAGATGAAGAGGTTTGGTAAGAAAGGGAGCTCACTCCCCGCTATGTTAGGCCCTATAAGATTTTGGGTAGGTATAGGAAGGTGACCTATAAGTTGGAATTGCCTGCTGAGTTGGTATCATCATACCAGTATTCTATGTCTCCTTATTAAAAAAATATAGTAGAGACCAAACATCAGTAATACCTTTTGAAAGGATTGGTGTGGAGGATATCCTATCTTATAATGAAGTCTTAGTTAAGATCCTTGATTTTCAGATTCCAATAATGAGGAGGTTGCTTTTGTAAAGGCTCAATGGAGAAACCAGCCAATTGAGGGAGCTATTTAGGAAGCAAAGATGGATATGATAACCAAGTAACCCCACCATTTCTCTTCAGACCCAGTCCCAGCATGAGGTAATATTTCCTTAATTAATTAATTCTTCCATTTCTATCTCAGTTATCCAGCCATCTTTATGTCATAACATGTATTCATGGGTTCTATAACATCCTACATTTTGGGCTAGCTTTGAACAATCATTTCTATGTGTGTAAGATTTAACCCTATTATTTATATATGAATACATGTGTCATGATCATCAACCTAGTGTGTGAAGTTCTTTCAAGGTGAAAATTGATCATAGGAATCACTTAGAACAAAGTTGAGCTAAGAGCCTTCGATTTGGCTAAATCTTTGTATTCAATTCTACAGTGGTATACTTTGAACGTGTATAACATTTTATATATGTGGGATTTTTAATATCAAGACCCATAAAATTGTAGATAATTGAGTTAGATTTCTAATGATACCAATTTTGCCTTAATCCGATACTCGAGTGAAAAGTTATGGCCTTTTTTGTAAGAGGCTGTAAGGGTTCACAATTTAGTTACGACGCGTCGCTCCCCTCAACAAGATAAGGGGAGCGACATATTTCTTTCTTAACATAATAAGGAAAGTAATGCGAAGCTTATTCCCTCTCTATTCAGCTTCTTAATGGTCAAGGGGCACTTTGGTGCTTTCCCCTTAGCCCTAAATGTCCAAGGCATGAATTAAAGCACAAAAAAGGGCATTATTTGCCCATATTATTCAAATCAAATCATGTAAAAACCCTCTTATTCCCAAGAATAATGATTCAAGATTCTTCTCTCAAGAACACAAGGATTTAAGTTTTGAATTCAAGATTTCTTTAAGAAGTTGTTCAATTACAGTATATGGGGTTTATGAACAAGGATCCTTTCTCATCCTTGTGCCAAAAACTTACTTCAAAGATTAAAGATCATGATTTTAAATTAGGGTTCATACCCAATTAGCCATATTCTTGAATTATGATATTTCCATGAGACTAAAGGCTTTAAGTGCATCAAGATTTACTTATATCCATGTTTCCTCACAAATTTTACATTTAAGCCATGTTATTAGCTTTATCATGTAAATTATGGTTCTATGTGATTACAACCTAACTTACATTCATGGTTGGTCAATACCAAGTCAAATTGTTAAACTTATGTATTTAGCCATGTGAACATGATCCCCTTTTCAAGTTCACTTACTTCCATGTCATAGCCCATTGATTTCATGTTGAATCCCTGAATTATGGAATTAGACATGTAATCATGTTGTTATCTCATGTCTAAGACATTCCCATGTTCAAGTTCATGATTTTCACATGTTTGATGAAAGGTCCATACTTTTGGGTTTGAACCATGATCCCATATTATAAATTTTAAGTTTTGATATCATAATTTATGGTCATTCAGTGATGACGGGTTATGAACACTCGATACCTATGTGTTTTACTTGATTTCAATTTTTCAAGTAATAAGTCATTCAGATCATGATTTTAATATCATATTCAGAACACCATGATCATGTTGAGCATTATCAGTTTATATGTTAATAATTACCTTAGAATCTATATGCACTGTTATTTTTAGAATACCATGACCTGAGCTTATTAGTTATTAATTATCAGTACATGCACTAGTTAGTATTTCAGAGTTATTCAGTTGGGAGTAGGATTTAGCACCGACTAAACATAGGGATGTTATCTCCACCGTTAGTTAGGCATGTGATATTAGTAGAAGTCCTTAAGTTCCTAACCTATAATGATATCATAGATTTAGAAGGGTCCCCCATCAGTTAGGCTTTACACCCTCGTCCTTTAGGATATCAGTTTAGTGATTACTCTAGTTCAGGTTCTACCCTGAATAGACTATCCATCCTCAATGTGGGTCAGATGTTGGACTCCATGATATCTCACATGGTTTATGTTGGTTACATGATAGCTCCCATAGTTTTAGTTAGTATTCAGTATGTCTCAGCTTAGGTTTGCTTGACCAAAGCATATAGATTTTCAATTATTTGGTTATATAGAATTTATTCTTTCAGACTATAGATTATCTTAGAAATATGTTTATGCTTGATCTTGAATTCTCAGTTTTACATGTCCATGTTATTTTTTTCACGTTCAATATCCATGCATGATCCTCAGTTAAATTTTATAATCTATTCAGTTTTACTTGATATTTACAAATAGTATTCATGTTTTACTGCCTTCCAGCTTCAGCTCTACATATTCTACAAGAGTAAAGGTTTAAGAAACTAAGTGTCGCAATTCACCAGCTTATCAGATTATGTTTGTTACTCATGTTTTAAGATACTCTAGCTTTCAGTTTATCTTAGTCTCTTGGTGAGTCTACTAGCACTTAGCATGCATATTTTAAGATAATGTATCTACTCAGTTTTACTTATTGAATTCACCCACACTTACTCAGTATATTACAAAGTACTAATCCACATATATGTCTATTTGCTACATTGTCTCATAATGTAGGTACCAGTTGTAGCCTATACATCATAATCAGGCGGTTTACAACTTCAAGCCAACAGGTGATGAGTTCTCTAATATCGGGGACTCCATTCAGTTGTAGTTCATGTAATGTATTGTATTTATTCATATGTATTGATTAGTAGTAGTTGGAGACATGTCCTAACTATTTATAGTCAGTATAGTAGAGGCTTCATAGATAGTCAGTTAGAGTCATAAAATATAAATTCCAGTTCTCTCTTAAGTTTTATCCGATTGTAAACTTTATCAGAATTATACTATCCAGATTATGTCTTGATTATATTTTCACATCCCAAACTTAACTATTTTATATACTTTAATTCAAATGCTCAAGTATCATACCAGTTCATGGGTTAGCTTAGGATCACTTGTGGTTCTAAGATCGTGTTACGATTAGGGGGTAGTCTTGGGTCATGACAAAACTTAGTATCATAGCCCAGAGTTCAAGTTTCCTAGGGTGTCTTTGAAGCCGTGTCTAGTAAAATTTTGCGCAATGGTATGGAGATGTCTGTACTTTTCTTCAAGAGGCTACAACGCGTTTAAGAAATGTTTCCCTTCTTTTATATCTCAGATTGTGCACTAGAAGTGTTATCTAAGAAACTTATGCAGATTCTTACATTAATCTATTCATGCTAACTCTGCCTTATTCTTGAGGCAATAAAAATATCCAAGCTTAAATCCTTACAAATAGATTTTTTCCCTAGACAGTCCCCATAGACAAGTTACGGGATTGCACATAGGCTCAAAATTATCCCATCAGTGTTTTTAAGTTCTGAGGTTTGAAATATTTCATTCATGTTCATAAAAACCGTGCACTAAGACAAATTCAAATATTCTTTCAGATCCCTTTTTAGAATTCTATGACAACTTGTGACATAGAGTTAGAAGCATGAACCTAGAAGTTTACCAGTAGTAAAGTGAAAATAGTGTTTATCTGGATTTAGTAGATTATGTATTCATGGAGCTAGTTGTATGAAAGATGAATCAGTAGGCTTGGAATAGTGTACGCAAGAATTTAAGTTGTTGATTCAAAATTAAGTATGATGACGCGTGTATGTTCTAGAAGTATACCCAAGGTGATATGGGATTGTATTATTTCTAAGTTTTAACAGTATGTGTGCTTAGATAGTACCCTTGAGTTGATAAGTGTGAATGAGGCTATGTAGTATATAATGTTCTTATCAGCTAACTTATAGGTTATAGGTTGATGATGTTGGGTATGTTTGTATAATGATAATTCTCATGGTTTAGGAAAAAAATATAAGTTTAGAGATATGATATTAGTAGGCCATGAAGGAAGTTAGTATGGTTCATTAAATATTTAGGGATATCTATGTTAAGTGTTATAATCCAAGTTTGAATTGTGGATGATTGAGCTAATGGAAAGAAGAGTTAAAATTCTAGATGGCGTGAACTCAGGGTATGGTGATACTAATGAAGATTCTAAGTTAGTCAGAGTTTAACTAATATGATAACTATTGGAGCTCTAGAAAGTTAAGAATTATATCTCAGAAGGAAGTATTAGCAGTGGGTTTTACACTTTAAGATGTAGTCTTTTAGGGTGAGTTTATTATTTTTGTGTATTGTTATGCCTTGAACGCTACAGTAAAATGGTTACAGTCTAGTTTAGAGTTTATTAAAGGATTCCACATACTTAGAATGATGGCTTAAAGCTAAGAGGGAGATGATAGAACAAGGAACCAAGTCAGGCTCACAAATTCTAGTAGTAAGGTTGGTGTGTTGTAGAGCAACAGTAGGGGAGGAAAATGTCCGACCCATTCTTATCTCAATACAACATTTTGTACTTCAGTCATCACGATATCTACTAATGCATTATATGTCATCTCCATAATCATAGCTCATATTCATGCACTTTACATCGAATTATGTACGCGTCCAGTTACTAGTATAAAGAGTTCCAGTTTGATCTATAGTACGAATTATTTTTCATGAATTTATGAAGTCCAAACTTAGGTCATGCAACTCATGACTCATGTACTCATGTTTTATAATATGTTCAGTTCTAGGTGCTCATGTTACACTCTTAATTATCAGTAAGATTCAAATCATGTCATGTATATCCTCAATTTTGATCTCTATAATTACTTTATGTCATGGATACTCTATTCTTCAAGCCTAAGTAAAGTGTCCAAGTTATGCATAATATTCTTTCATGCCTCAAGTCCTCATGTTCTAACTTTTAGTGACCTCTCCTTATGTAATGATAGTGGTAATGAATAATTATTTAGATGGGAGAGATTAAATATCTCATGTTGGGGAAAGATCATTGCTTGCTTGTTATATCTTAGGTTATAAGTGTGAAGGATGATTTAGGCAGAGATTTTGATATATGTCATGGTTAAATGAGAATTCTATGTGTGTCTTCCTAAAGATAGTGTAAGAAAGCTGTTATTGATAGGGGTTTAGAGAATATGAGAAAGATGCTTTATGGTTGTTTGCCTAGAAGTTCATATGTGGTTATGATGGGTACATTGTGATTTAGTGAATTCCTAGTGAGGTTGAATTTAGTTGTTGACATGGTAAGAAGAATTATTCTTGAGATGAGAAGTTATGAGACACGCCTAGTGTATTGAATTCATGGTTCAGACTAGTGTTATGTGCAGTACCTGGTGATTTCGAGTTAGGCTTGAACATAGTGAGGGTATATAGATCAACTCAGACTTAGGGTTAAGCTTGAGCATTAGAAGTTTCATTAGTTAGGGCATAGCAGTGGTATCCCAGCTTATATTTCATAACCCTACGTTCCATGTTATAGAGTTATAGACATATTAAGATTCCTTATTGAGATATCTTATTCAGAATATTTCAGTTGATTATAAGCTTCTGGTATAGTTTAGTTTGTATGGCTAGTAACTCAATTTAGCAGTCACACAGACAAGTTCCTATAACCATCTTCCATCTAGTCATGCTCTCCGAAGTCTCATAAATATGGCTATTCCATGAGGTAATTCATTCACATCCATACAATTTACGAATTTAGTTCAGTTCAAGCATCATGTTTCAGATTCATCTAGTTAGTCATGACTCAGTTCATAAGTGTTCAGTACGTGCATGATCTCAATTTTCCAAGTATTCTAGCTTAGATAGTGTAATACCCCTTGTATGACCTTGGTTTCACGGTACTTGCTTCCATTGAATCATTTATGACTTTTCAGTTCTATATGTATGATTGTATCATGAACATTTGAAGCAAGTTCTAAACTCTCAGCATGAATCAACTCCTTATAGTAAGTAAAGTCAAGTCAGCTTAGAAATCAGTTTCATGATAAAGTTATAATGCTTCAGATTAGCTATATTCTTCATTAAAATACATGTCATGTGTATATTATTCCATACTTCTAAGTCTTCAACAAGTTCCTATTCATCATTCGAGGATGAATGATTCCAAGGGGGAGATAATGTAACATCCCGCATTTTTGGGCTAGACTTTGAACCGTCGTTCCTACGTATGTAAACTTTAACCCATGATTTGTATGTGAATAAATGTGTCATGATCATTAACCTAGTGTGTGAAGTGCTTTTGAGGTGAAAATTACCCGTAGGAATCACTTAGAACAAAGTTGAGCTAATAACTTTTGATTTAGCCAAATCTTTATATTCAATTCTACTAGGGTATTCTTTGAACATGCATAACTTTTTATATATGTGGAATTTTTCATCTCAATACCCAAAAAATTGTATATAATTGAGTTATCTTTCTAATGATACCAATTTCGCCTTAATCCGATATTCGAGTGAAAAGTTATGGACTTTTTTGTGAGACGCAATAAGGGTCCACGATGCATTTCTCTCTCAACGAGATAAGGGGCGCAATGCGTTGCTCTCTCAATGCGATAAGGGACACGATGCAGTGTTTATTCCTTCTTAAGGGTCAAGGGGCACTTTGGTCCTTTCCCTCATCCCTAAACATCCAAGGAACAAATTAAAGTACCAAAAAAGGGAATTATTTTCCCATCTTCTTCAAATCAACTCACGTAAAAACCATTCCTTTCCAAAGAACAATAATTAAAGATTCTTCTCTCAAGAACACAAGGATTTAAGTTTTGAATTCAAATTTCATCAAGAAGTTGTTCAATTAAAGTATGTTGGGTTTATGAACAAGGATCCTCTCTCATTCTTGTGCCCCAAACTTACTTTAAAGATTAAATTTTGATGATTTGCAATTAGGGTTCATATCCAATTAGCCATATTCTTGAATTATGATATTTCTATGAGATTAAAGGCTTTAAGTGTATCAAGATTTACTTATATCCATGTTTCCTCACTAATATTATAGTCAAGCCATGTTATTAGCTTTATCATGCAAATTATGGTTCCATGTGATTCAAACCCCAAACTTACATGTCATGGTTGGTCAATACCAAGTAAAATTGTTAAACTCATGTATTTAGCCCTATGAACATAATTCCTTTTTCAAGTTCACTTACTTCCATGTCGTAGCCCATTGATTTCATACTGAATCCCTGAATTATGAAATTAGCTATGTAATCACGTTGTTATCTCATGTCTAAGACATTCCCATGCTCAAGTTGATGATTTCATATGTTTGATGAAAGGTCCATGCTTTCGGGTTTGAACCATGATCCTATATTACAGTTTTTAAGCTTCATTTTTGGAATTTATGGTCATTCAGTGCTGGAGGGTTATGAACACCCGATGCCTATGTGTTTTACATTATTTTCAATTTTTAAGAAAAAAGTCAGTCAGATCATGATTTTAATATCATATTTAGAACACCATGATCATGTTGAACATTATTAGTTTATATGTTAATAATTACCTTAGAATCTATATGCTGTTATTTTTAGAATACCATGACCTGAGCTTATTAGTTATCAGTTATCAGTGCATGCACCAGTTAGTATTTCAGATTCTTTCAGTTGGGAGTAGGATTTAGCACTGAGTGAATGTAGGGATTGCATCTCCCCCCTCAGTTAGGCATGAGACGTTAGTAGCAGTCTATAAGTTCCAGACCTACGGCGCCACCGTAGATTTTGAGAGGTCCCCCATCAATTAGGTAAGACACCCTCGTCCTTTGGGACATCAGTTTAATGATCACTCTAGTTTAGTTTCTACTTCGATGGCAAGGATAGAACAACCCTTCTCAACATAGGTCAGATGTTGAAATCCATGTTAGCTCACTGGTTTGTATCGGTTATAGGATAGCTCCCATAGTTTCAGTTAGTATTCAGTATGTCTCAGCTCAGGTTTGGTTTACCAAAGCATATATATTTTTAGTTATCCAGTTATATAGAATTTAGTCTTTCAGATTACAGATTATCTCAGAAATATGTTTATTCTTGGTCTTGCATTCTTAGTTTTACGTGTCCATGATATTTTTTTCATGTTCAGTACCCATGCATGATCCTCAGTTCAGTTTTCAGTCTATTCAATTTTACATGACAATTACAAATAAAATTCATGTTTTACTGCCTCCCAGCTTCAGTTTTACATATTCTACAAGTGTAAAGGGTTAAGAAACTAAGTGTAGTAATTCACCAGTTTATCAAATTATGTTTATTACTCATGGATTAAGATACTCCAGCTTTTAGTTTATCTCAGTCTCTTGGCGAGTCTACTAGCACTTAGCATATATGTTTTAAGATTATGTATCTACTCAGTTTTACTTATTGCATTCACCCACGCTTACTCAGTACATTCCAAAGTACTGAACCACATATATGTATATATGCTATATCGTCTTATAATGTAGGTACCAGTTGTAGCCTACACTTCATAATCATGTGGTTCGAAACTTCCAGCTAACAGGTGATGAGTTCTCCAATTTTAAGGACTCTAGTCTGTTTTGTTCATGTACTATATTGTATTTATTCATATGTATTGATTAATGGTAGTTGGAGGCATGTCTCAACTATCTATAGTCAGTATAGTAGAGGCTTCATAAATAGTCAGTCAGAGTGAGGAAATATGAATTCCGGTTCTCTCTTCAGTTTTATCAGGTTGTAAACCTTTTCAGAATTATATTATCCAGATTATGTCATGATTATGTTTCCGTACCAAAAACTTAGCTGTTTTATATATTTTTATTTAGATGCTTAAGTATCATGCCAGTTTATGGGTTAGCTTGGGATAACTTGTGGTTCTAAGCACTGTGCTACGACTAGGGGGTAGTCTCAGATCGTGACAAGTTCAATTCAGTTCATACGTCGGTCATAAGTTCAGATATTGGTTCATGATTCAGTTCTTAATGATTCAGTGCAAGATCCCAACTTTTCTCTAGCCTCTTAACTTAGTTAGTTTCATTTGACGGTGAATGATCCCAGGGAGGGGTATTGTAATACCCTAAGTTTTCAAGCTCAAGACCCTTCAAAGGATGGGCCATTAAATTATCTTTCCAATTCCACAAGTCTCACCTTAATCCGATGTCGTGGCAAAACGTTATGGTATTTTATTTAAAAGCACTGCCAAGCTGCCAGTGGTAATGATTCAAGCAATGACTCATTACAAGATGTAATGAGTCACGTAACAAGTCGTGACCTAGACTCATTACTATCGTTGTGAGTAACCCAAAAATTTATCTTACTGGAAACAAATCTAACACACAACTCATTATCAGACATAATGAGTCATCGTGTACACCCGTTGCCACACCAATGAGGAATCCACAAATTTAGTTTTAGACTACGACAACTCCTAATGACTCGTGATAAAACCTAACGAGTCTTTAGGAGGATAAGTCATGATAACAATAGAAATGTAACCATACCTAAGAACCTCAAGCGATGACTCAGACCACGACTCGAGACCAATCATAACGAGTCGTGATGTGAGTCGTGACATTTGAAGCGAGAAATTTCTACACTATCTTAAGGACTTTTTGGTATTTTTTAATCCTTTTAACCCTAAACCCACGTTTTTTGGGAGCTCTAGTATCAATTACTGAGGGATTAAATTACCCTAACACTTTATAAACTCCAAAATTATTACGCTTAGCCAAAAAGAAGAGATTTTCTTATTCTCCAAAGAAGACAAGGGTTCTCCAAGTTCAAGCACAAGTTCCAAACAATAAGGCTAAGAAAGTATCGAGGATGAACTATCCTATTCCATCCATACTCAGAAATCTCAACACTATACCATATATCCCTATCCAATATACGAATAAAGGATGAAGAAAGATTATATATATATATATATCAATATGCAAGGCCAAGGAATAAATATACAATATGCTTAATTGAAGGAAGGGATATATGGTAATACCATACTACATATAGCTAGATATGCTTATATATATAGATGTAAGGTCATCTCGAAGCACAACCTAGATAATAATATATTTATTTTAAGGCCTTGCTATAATCCCATCAGGGTTTATTACTAACAAGATCCGGTTTTCTAATTTATTTGTCTCATGAGGAATTAATCGGGCATAATAATGAAATCATAAGATAGAAGAGGCCATAATCATACCTCAAATCTTGATACCGAATCAATGACAAATCTCTCATAAACTAGACATAATAATGATCATAACAGTGATAATAACAATATCAATAACAACGTGAGTAACCAGCTATCCCTGACAACTAAATGCCTAATCTAGCCTATACGTACACAAGGCATAGTCATCATCCATATCAATGCAGCCGTCCTATACAAGCTGATATACATAGATGCATATTGGTGATAGGCGACGATTATTCAAGGATGAATGCAAGGTACATAATCAATATCACAACCTTATCGTCATAACCATCTCCTTCATAATTGTCATCATTATGAGAATCATCATCATCATCATCAACCTTTGTCGGGAATATATATATATATATATATATAAGGCTAGTCAGACTTGAAATGGTAGACATGCACATAAGCACATCAATGTAATCACCCTCCAGCTTTGTCGGATGTCAATATTATCATCATAACATCCTTCAATCTTGCCGGGTATCATCAAATCATCCTAATATTCTCTGGCCTTGCCGGGCATCATCACATCATCATAATATCCTCTAGTCTTGCCAGGCATCATTACACCATCATAATATCCAAATCAATATCAATAATAGAGGGCGAGTCCCACAAGGGATAAGGTAAAGTGCAATCCCCACGAGGGCTAAAGTAAATAAACATAAAAGAGAAGCACGGTAGAGTATATGTCCATAATTTATCTTTTATCAGCAATATCACATTATCCATAAGCATATATATATATATATATATCACGTTCATAAGCATATATATATATATCACATTATTTTATCAGTTATCTATTGTCCATAAGTTCATAAGCCCATTGCCCGGAGTGATCTTTAGGGCTAAATCATTACAAAGTGTAGAAAGGGGTCGGAACATCTCTAACTATAGTAAATAATAATATCACGTCATAGACCGAAAGTAATCTCGATCAAGTCTTTAAAAATATCTTTATTAACCTCTTTTAACTATAAGTTATTCATTAAAGATTGGCATTTATTATATGAAGAAATCCATTATTAAGGAAGAAAGTGGCCTTTAACCCTTAGTTAGTAACAATAAATACAATATTATAATCTAATCGGAATCATATCAATCATCGATGAAACGATCATGAATGTATCAAATGTATGCGTGGCATCACTGGAATTCAAACATTGGAGTCATTAACATCATACTGCATCTTCCTCCATCCCATACTGAAAAGATGTGTATATCAACACACATACACAAACTTTCTCTCTCTTTCTTTCACACATACATATACATATTCATAAACTACAATCACACCCTTTACAAGGATAAACACTTCCCTGATGGTTAACTCGTATCACAACATGGCCTTGGGTCCCAATAATGTATCCGAAACAATTATAATCTCATAATCACGGCTTTTGTCCCACATACATATCCGAAACACATATCAATACTTATATTAGTAAGACATCTCGTATTCATAAGTCATAGCCTAACCATGAGGCATAACATATTTATAGGCCTTACAAAATAATTGTAATCGTCTCACATCTAGGAGGGATATCATACGTAAGACATCTCACATCTAGGAGATATAAGATATCATTGAGCCATAACTCATAACTAAGAGGTATATCATATCCATAAGACATCTCATATATATATAGATCATGTATCATAACTAAGAGGAATATCATCTCTATAGGCCCAATATAATAGCTAAGATGAGTAACATCTCTAAAGTCCCAATATTATATCTAAGAAGAATATAAACTCTATAGGCCATTAATCATTATCCGGGGAAAGTCATCACAATTTTCCAAGCTATGAAGTAACCTTATTCTAAAGGCTCAATAGTCTCAACTAGGCCTTATATCCGCAACTAAGTCCACAAGGGATAATACGAATCTTGGCCAAAAGAATCCACTTCTAATCCTCAGTTTTTGCATTTAGGCAATTTATCCCTGAACTAGGCTAAGGTATCTAGTTCATCTTATAGATGTCAAGTAAGCCATAACCAATCCTAAGATAGGAATTTCGTCTAGAGTCAAGGGCATTTAAGTCAACTCCATTAAAATTTTTGTTTCAAGATCACTAGACTATCCCAACTAAGGTTAATCATACTAACCATGGTTCCAACACATAAACCACATCCCAAACATAGCATCATATCATATCCATGCTACAAATTAGTCCAATCTATGGAAAAGGCAATAGGATTTTGAAAGGTAATAAGCATTTCACCTTACGGGTCCAAAACCCTCATCTAATTCCGAAACTTCAATAATCAAGACTAAGTCATTTTACTCATAATCAATCTTAAAAAATTCACATTCACACATAATAAATATCATAAATCATCTTATGAAGAAGACTAGACAGAAGCCTATCTCAAAATCGAACCTTAAATCCTTACATCAATCACCAATGCCCATCTTCACTTTATGATCCCAAAATGCCATCATACTATCAAAATTGCAATCTATTCATCAATACGGGAATAACGAGATCCATATTGTACCATTGTGCTTTGGGTCCAAAAAGACACAAAAACCCTAAATGGGTCTCATGAATACATTTTCAAGGCCAACCCAACATGCTATAAAAACTCAAGGAATCAAAACCCTAAAAAATGGGTGTAAACCAAACAAACTTAGGGATAAAATCAAGCCCTAAGTGAATTTGGAATTTTGGGTCAAAACTTAGAAATTCATCAACAAAGTGACAAAACATTACCTTAATTCAAATGATAATCATGATAAAAAATGTTTAGCAAGATTCCAAGTCACCCACTGATGAGTGGTGAGTTTACCACTTATTCACACTCATTTTTCGTGCACATTACCTTATTTAGAATGAATAAATGAGACAACATATATGGATAGATACACTAATATCCACTCTTTGCAGACATAAAGTTAAAAAGACCAAAAGATGTGGAGAGGAGCTAAAAATAATAAAAAGGGAGAAAGGAAGAGTGTAGCTGAAGACTTGACTACATCAGCCTCAGTTATTGTGACCATAGTTGTCTATTCGTAATTACAGTCAGCCAAGACGGTCAGGGTAATGTGGTCGCAGCATAGAACCATAATCGCGAGGTCGTAGACAGATGTCCGCGATCACGGGTATGCGGGAATAGGCCCAGGGAAAGATATGTAAAAGAACTTAGATACATCCTAAGCCATATTTAAGAAAAAAACCCTTCCGCTTTAGGGAATCTTAGCTCATAAGATATCTTAGAATTCAAGTCTTGAAACCCTAATCTTGGGCTAGTGTGTAATGAACTTTGGAGACTCAAATTTCTTAGTTTCTTATTGAAGAATGGATGCTTTGAATGACCCATATGGTATATTTCTCTTTACTTTCTTCATGAGTAGCTAAATAATTTAGTCTTGGGATTATGTTGAATTAGTGTGTGATTGTGTGTGGGTATTATTATGTTGCATGGATTTTAGTTGTTGAGTACGGATTTCAAAATTGCTTGAGCTTATGAGTTGGGATTTGATAGGTGAAAACTCCAAATTCCTAAATGGGTTTGAAGGGCAAAAGCTCCAAGCTCTAGAAACCCTTTGTCCTCCTTGATAGAGGGACTTAGGTGAATATTAGGTAACCCATAACATTCTCAAAAGAGGGTTATCGGTGGACAAGGCAATGGTGAACAACTAAGCCTATAGGTTACTACCCTTTGCAATCTTAGAAATAAGTCTTTAGGGATAGTAATTCATGTCAAGAGCATCATCCTAGAAATAGGGATGCTTGGTTGAGGTTTTGGGTAGTTATATAAAATCCACACTTGTTAGGTGCTCGAAAGAGCCAATGAGTGAAATCGTTGGGGTTTTATTTAAAAATTGACCTCAACAACCTTCGAATTAGCCTATCCATCAATTAACAACTAAATTCCATACTAAACCAACATGATCCCACATGCTTCACCTCTAAGGATACATGATCCCAAGATTCTTCTAAACCTAGAATTCTAATCAAAGATATCATTTATTGATTACTTACTAAAGGTAGTAGTAAAAAAGGTTCCCAAAAAAATCCCTAGTTAATTGTACATGTCTTTTTCTTTAGCATTCCGGATGAACTTATAGTAATTGGAATACCCATAGGTCTAAAGTATATAGCATTCACTCCTCGAGATTTGACCCAGATTTACATTGGGTTACTTGACAATGAATGCCTCACCCCTTAATTATGGGAGTGAGTTGAGCGTTATCACCCACAAGACTCAATTTTGAGTCATTATACCCATTTAGGGTTTTCTGGTCTCAAGGATGAGCAGAAAATGCCCAAATTTGCAACATTGGGGTATATTTATAGACCCTTTAGTCAAGGACATGGCGATTGCAATCACTATGACTGTAATCACCATCTATTGATTGCCATAAGACTTGCCACAATCACCATAGAGTGATCATGGTGATCCTTAGGTGGTCGCCATAGAACCAGTACCGGTAACTTGTAAATTTTTCCAAGTTAGCAACGATGCCTCGAGATTTATTCACAATTCAATTTTCGCAAATAAACTATGTAACCCCACTAAATTCGACGTTCTGGATGCGTTGGTGAAGTTGGATTTTCCATCCAAGGTTGTTTTAACCAAATATAGGTACCACACCCATATCCTCCGACTTTTCCACTTTCTCACCAATAGGTCAAAATGAGCTCAAGTGTATTGGAACCAAACCAAAGGTCTACCTAGCCTAAAATCAATATTTCAGAGCTGCTGGCATATTTGGAATTTACATGCGAGATTGTCTTACTAAATTTTTTGCCCGATTGCCATTTGGAACTAGTGAAGACTTCTAAACAGGGAATTGGTTCTAAAAACCAAACAAATTGCTTAATAACTGAACAGTCAGTCCCAACAAGTCATAAATGACTTGGGGCAGCTATGGAGAAGCTCAACAGTGAAGATAAATGGAAATATGAGAAATGACCGAAAGGGTCATTACAATATCCACTACTAAAAGGACTTTCATCCCCAAAAGTTAATAGATTGAAAGAATCTCAAAAGCTCATAGGGATGAGGTACTAGGCCTGCCTACTCTGAGCATGACTTCCCAAATAACCTTCATGAAGAGAGAAAACTTCTAAGGGATTTCACCACATGTATCCCTGTTCAAATAGCACTCTCACTTTACTTCCAAACAACCATTACTTAACTTTAACCACTAATTGGCCTCCAACTGAACCAAAAAGGGCGATTCACATAAATCTAAACCAAAACACACTGATACCATCATAATGTCTGCGCAAATCCACAAAGGCTTATTCAAGCCAAAAATAACCCAAGACGTGAGTCATACCACTGACTCCAAATCCAAATATAACCTTCCCTTACTATTTCGCACCAGCTATCCACTCCAAACTAGGAGAAAAATCACCTGATTCCGATCTTCACAATCTCATCATAGAGAACTCAATAAATTAAAGCTGAAATGCTGAAAGTCCATACAATAAATATGAGAATAACCCCTTAAGGCACTGTCTGGGCACAAAAATGGAGATAATCAAGGAATGTAATCTATGCCAAAGCTATAGCTAATCCGGATGGTAATAAAACTAAAATCCAACTAAAGTATATTACCCTTATTGAGCATATTATCCCAAATTTCAAAAGAAAATTAAAACTCATGGCCAAAGATAAAAGATCTAATACAGGGTCCATGAGCCATCATTTGGACAATTATCAACTATAGTCCATCCAAAGTTGAGAAGACTGAATAGGTAACCATAAAGTAGGCTTAACGAACCTATAAATGAAATCCGAACTGAGGTGAATCTAAAAAAAAAGGTTGTACTCAGCTCCATAGCTCTAAGTTGAAATCTCAATATGAAGGTTGAACCACTCAATCTTTAACTACCCAAATTATGCATGAAGATGGGTAGACATCTATACTCCAAATTTATCATAACTTCCAAATTACCATTCTAAGGAGTCTAATCCAAAACTGAGCCATTCAATCCAAACCATGATCAAATACTTATATCGATCATACTATCTGAATTAGGAATATTTGTTCCATATCATGCCGAGCCAAATTGAAACATAATTGAAGAACAAAATCACAATAGAGGATAAATTACTAGTTGACAACATAAGAAATCAATTCCATAACCCTGGAGGGCACAAATTACCAAAATATAATTAGGAACTTCCCAAGGTTGCAAACCACAGTATCAATGGTAAAACTCTAGCAACTCTGGGAAATGTAACTCAAGACAGCAACTAACCAATCTAACACTCCATCTCGACAAAGAATAGTCATAGGCACATATCATCAAGGAGCTATACTCCACCAAGCCTCATCAAGATGAACAAACTCTGAGATGGGAATTTCCTAAATTCACCCAACTAGGACAATTATCACTCAATCCATCCATGTATGACATCATCGAAGAAGAAAAATAACAATCTCAAAACCAAGGTTAATGCCAAGACCATCACTAGAAGTTAAACAACTCAAGCTAAAGAATTTCCAATTTGCAATCTAAAGAAGCGATCACAGGAAAGGCCACCTGCCTCTATCTCTCCAACTTCACTAGGCAATACCATATCACAGTAAGATAAGAGCATCGAACCTCCACACTAATAACAAGGTAACAAACCCACCAAATATAAAACATGAATCCATGACATCTCAACATTTATATTAAACCCACTATCGGGTGACAAAATAGACACAAATGAAGAATGGACCCCAAATGGATGAAGCTAAAAAATAGGCTATATAAAAAAGGATATTCAATACAAAGCCTTTGTAACCTAGGAGGTAAGTCTAAAAACCTCAAACTCAAGATCGGGCAATATAACTAAATTGCCAACTAAAGAATTATATAGAACAATGGAAGGTCAACTTACCTTTGATACCATAATACATACTTAAATCAATATAACACAGTAGACCAAGAGGGAAAACAATCAACCTCGCTTCGCTATAAGAAAGAAATCATCAATCGAGCTATATCTATTTAAGCTATCAAATAAGATCACAAGAAAATGAAATTCTAACTAGACAACACCAGTGTAAACAGCAACCCAGCAAGGATCAATGACATTAAGTAATAATATCAAACAATATCAATAATCTCAAGCAGTGATAACAATAGTAACAATAATATCAATATCAATACAATGAATAGGTGGTACCAAAATGAATTATCAATATCATGTACCACTCAAGGTGCACAATAAGGCCAACATGCAAAGATAAATAGGACTTAAACCCAAAAGCTACACCTATAAGGGAAAAATGTCAATACAGATCTACTTCATCTACTACTAAAAGAAATAGATCATAGAGTAGTAATATAATCATGAATTTAATACTAAGGAACACAATAACCAATATGAACTCATCAAAACATGTAATCATCAATGGGTATGAAAACTCCGACATATATACTAAAAAGATAAATATGAGAAATAAAAGCACACTATCATGGTAAAATCAACAATCACATGCCTGACGAGCATAAGGAGAATAAATTTGAATGAGTCCAAACTCGGACCGATTGACTAAGTCATCAACTAAGGCGCCAAGCTCACTATCTATAACTAAAGGTGACACAACATGATAAGGCTCATCTAAATGGGATAAATGACTAGAAATACCATGCCGGGGACATTCACTAGACCAATAATCGATATCTCTATAGTAGTAAATACTCCTAAAGCTTGAAACTTAGAGATCAACACAAACTAATGCCCAAATAGCTGAAAAATAGATATAGAGATTAATATCTACTATACTGGTCATCCTTCCCGAAATCATAGCCTATCTTAGGAACTATAATCTGGAGGGGAATACATGCTAACTCTTTCTAATTACTAACTCACATCTGGGGTGCTCTCCAACCTAAAATCTCATGCCTCCATAACCAAAATAAGATCTCGAATAAAATTCCAATAGCACCATATTGATGGCATGGCCTCTTGCCGCTACCTCTATGAGTTTCAATATATATAATAAACAATAGCTGCCACTTCTAAGAGTCTCAATATATATGCTCTCTATTGTCCTTTCTTAATAAACAATATGAGAGAAAAGGGCCCAACTGCTATTATATGCTCTAACTCCAATCAGAGTGGCAATGGTTGTCCTTTAACAAATCCCTACACCAAGTCCTGCTCTAAAGGATATAGCATAAGAATAAGTCTAGCCTGCTCAAGAAACCAAATCTTGTACGAAAAAATTGGAAAAAACCACGATGAACACCAATAGACCCAACTATGTTGTGAGAACTGCAAATATTACCTATGACTATGAGGGATCTATAATAGACTTGGGATCCTCAATGCTAAACCTCAAAGGGCTAAAGTAATTTGATGCTGTGCTAAAACTCTAGAATGCATGCTAAAGTCTCATCTACATCCATCAATAATGTCGCCCACCTTGCATAATTTATTAGGGACATAATAAAGTCAAAGAATATGTTTGAGGTTCATAGCAATGCTGTCACATGATAAGGAGTAAAGAAGTGAATTTCCTATAAATGTCCATGTAGCCTCCCGAAGATAGGTTGTGGACGTCTCTACACTAATCTGCAGGACTTTACTACATAGTTAACTCTTATAATAATACATTGGTGAAACCTAAGCTCTGATACCAATTTATCATGACCCAATTTCTTGGATCATGATGGTGCCTACTGTAACCCACTAGTAGACAAGTGAAACACATAGTCTGGAATGACTAGTAATGGACTACCAAATAAAATAAGGAAAGAATGCAGAATAAATGTAATAAAAGATCAAATACATAAGTAAATCCCAAAACTTGGTGGTATCAGTGTAAGAGCTACTAATAATACAAGAGTACAAAGTGAAGTACATTGAATACACTAGTATGACTTATCTTTGCATACAATATAGAAACTAGTCTAATGCATAAGAGAGAGATAAGTAATACTCCAAACATCAGAAACTCACTCTAAGTCTCTGAACCATGGATAGTCCATACAATGCTCACATCAACAATGATAAACTATACTATAATCTGCAGGCTACAAAAGTATAGTATAAGTACCAACGAATGGTACTGAGTAGGCAACTACCGATTGAGGTCCAAAGATAAAGCAAATATATATAACATATAAATAGAATAGAAACTACACTAAGTGTTCAACAACCATCAAATAGCCAATGAGATAATATGGATAACCTATCCCATTTATGTCTAATAGACAAACATAATAAGGCTAAGAAAGTATCGAGGATGAAATATCCTATTCTAGCCATATTCAAAAATCTTAACTATACCGTATATCCCTAGCCAATATATGAATAAAAGATGAAAAAATATTATATATATATAAATATATATATCAATATACAAGGCCAAGGAATGAATATACAATATAAGCAAATGAACGAAGGGATATACGGTAATACCATAGCTATATATAACTAGCTATACTCTTATATAGATAAAAGTAAGGTTATGTTGAAGCAAAACCTAGATCATCATATCTTTATTTTAAGGTCTCGCTATAATCCTATCAGGATTTAGTACTAACAAGCTCAGGGTTTCTAATCCATTTGTCTCATCAGGAATTAATAAGGCATAATAATGAAATCGTAAGATAGAAGAGGCCAAAATCATACCTCAAATCTTGATACCAAATCAATGACCAATCTGTTATAAGCGAGACATAATAATAATCATAACAGTGATAATAATAATATAATTAATAGAGTGAGTAACTGGATATTCCGAACAACCAAATCCCTAATCAAGCCTATGCGTACCCCTATCTCCCCAATCTAGGAAGGCTCAATCAGCATAAAATAACACAAGGCATAGTCATTACCCATATTCATGCAATTATCCCATACCAATTGATAGACATAGACACATACTAGTGATAGTTGATATGCATACAAGGATGAATACAAGGTACAATCAATATCACAACCTTATCATCCTAACCATCTCTATCATCACTGGAATCATCATGACCATTATTATCATCATAGTCAACCTACGGCCTTGTTGGATATATTATATATATCTGCCATACATAAAGCTAGCTGGACTCAAATTGATTAACATACACATAGGCACATCAATGTAACCACCCTCCGACCTTTCTAGGTATCAATATCATCATCATAACATTAATGACGTCCAAGCTACACCTTTTCTCTAAAAATATGATTGCTGTCAAAATATAGTAACCCAATAAAGGTTGGGGTCAAATCCCAAGAAAACATAAGGAATCGTGGATCTCAGCAGTTATAGTCAGTGGGAAAAACAAGAAAAGTAAATGGGGGGTTTTGTGTAGTAATCTTGATCAAGTAACTATATCAAATTTGGTTGTAATCAGTCGTAGGTGCACACTAGGATTATCTTCCCCCTGGATTCTCGACTCCGTAGGCTTGTTCTGCTTTGTTGAACCAACCTAATACTTTGCATGCAAAATTGATAATTTATGTGCCTTATTCAGTCTTTTGGATGAGCAAAAGGATTTCACCTTTTACCTTTTGAGGATCAAAATGTCTCCTTACTAACCCTTATCTTAATCCTAGTTAACTACTGCATTTTGAGTCTTTAGTTATTAGATTAATAGTTTGTAACGCCCCAAAATTTGGGTCCCAGGATGTCACACGATGCTTAGGGGTGCTAGTGACCCCAAGCTAATCCTCCTACTGGCATAATTCATAAACAACTGGATAAAATGCTTAAATCTATATATAGTTAGAGAAAATATAGAACTTCTCTGAACTTGATTAATATAAAGATGAACTTTGCAAGATTACAACTCTACTTTTACAAATGAAACTGAAACTGAATACGTTAACTTTTACTGACTGTCTATGAAGACTCTACTGGTACTGACTTCAGGTAGATGGGTCATGACTCCCAACTACCCAATCTCAATACGACTAAAGTAAGAAAAATACAACATTTTTTGAACTGTATAACTGACTTATGCCCTTGAATCAAAAGGACTCATCACTTGCTGACTGGAAGCTGCAAACTGACTGAATACGATATCTACGCTATAACTTGTACCTACATTATAAGACACTGTGGCATATAGAAATATATGGGGGTCAGTAATTTAAGAAATGTACTGAGTATGTGGGGGTGAAATGCAACATTATAAATAATATCATAAATGATTATGAAAATCATGCATGCTGACGATAACAACTTTCTTCGCTTGAATTAACTGAAATATATTTCTTGTAAATCATCAATAGTAATCCAAGCATTATAAATCTCATAAATCATTATACTTAACTCAAACTCTTTAAATCATGACTTAGAGTGACTCGGTAACTCATGAAACTTAAACTCTTATGGACTTGAGAGTTTCTTATAACCAACATATCTACACCATGTGAGCCGTATAGAGTCTCACGTTTTTCCCTCCTAAGGAGAGAACCCCATATTGACGGGGGTGTCGTACTCTTGCCAAGGAGTACAACCTCAATTTCTCAATCACAATCCCATACTCGACCTCCGGCCTACAATCATCAATATTAATTCTACGGTGGGACGTAGTTTTAGAGAAATACCACATTTCCCACTCAATGCTAAATACTCCTCCCAGACTCAGCTCAGAACGCATTACGAAATCCACCTTAATCAATATCAATTCATGGGTCCATTATAAAGACCAAAACATAAATATATATCTCACCGGTAAATCATATACACTTGTGGATTCCTAACTCGACTCAAAATCAAACAATCTTTCTCAACATCAAGATGTATCAATTCATTTAGTCACGACAACATCAATAACTTTGAGAAAATATCAAGAATCATTATAACAACTCAATCTTATGAATCAATATACTCAATAATCCAATTTTTCATAAAGAAGCTTAAAGCTTGACACATGTCTTGAAAACACTTGAA
>NC_061121.1:142945959-143052415 GCF_002878395.1 Capsicum annuum | reverse complement strand
TATATATATATATATATTCAATAATAAAAATTCTCATAGAAAAGCTTGAATCATGACTCTTATCTCAAATCATTCGGAAATCATCAACTCATAATAATAATATTCAACTCATGACATAAGTTCTCAATTTAAGAAATAAAATGATGAAATAGTCATGTGTATCAATCTTGAATATCTCAAATACCATAAATCATTAATAAAGTAATTTGGGTGTAAACCCATTTCGCAAAATCATGGATTTCAATAGTAGAAATTAATTCTTTGGGCACAAGAACGAAAGAAGTGTACTTATTCAAACTCCACATACCTTGATTATGGATTTGAATGAAGAAACTTGTTATAGACTGATTTTCCACTTCTTGAGTTAGGGTTATTGATGCTTTTGACTTGGGTACCTTGAATCTTGAACCAATTTATAAAATCTATGGTTGGATTCTTGATGTTCTTGGGAAATTTGGATTGGATTTTTGAGAGAGAAACCCAAGTATTCTTGATGAAATGGAAGAAGAATGAAGTTTTCTTCTTTACTTGGATATATATAGAGGGTCAAAATGGGTGTAAAAGACCAAAATACCCTTTTAAAAATGCCCCTTAATTGCTAAAAAAAATGGCTAACGTCATCCGTGATAGGCCGTTAGACCCGTGATAGGCCGTCATGAAATACCGTCACAAAAGGGTCGAATTTTTGATTTTATGCCTAAGGATGATGAAGTTGTCACAAATGTCATCAGAAAGTGACGACATCATCAGAAATGGCATAAAAAACGTGACAGCCTGTCAGAACCGTCATCATCGTTTTCCAGCTTGACCATGTTGGAGTAAAATGGGCATAACTCTTTGTTCCGATATCTGATTTTAGTGAAATTGGTATCGTTGGAAAGATAATTAAATTATATATATTTTAATAGGTCATGAGCTCAAAAATTCAAAGTATAATGAGAGATATGATCGTTTGAAGTTGACTATACCAATATCCTTCCCAAGAACTCAATCGGTAAGAAATGTTTTCATTTGTCCAACCGTTAGGACATCTTTAAGGACTTAATACACACCATAATTGATTAGAAAACAACTAAATCACTATAATTTATTTCTCAAGAGCTTGATTCATGGTTGCATTATTCGTTAGAGTCTCGGGGAATTACAAAATAGCTCTAACTTCCTCACCGGGTGTCCGATTCAGGTGAATCTTATGTCGATGGAAAGCTTATCCAATGCTCCACATGATCGAGAGTATAATTTGGGGAAATACAACATAATATAAATAAAAATCAATTTTGAAGTCATCCATATTCTCTCAAAAGATGGATTTAGGCTTAAGAAACGATCGGGGTATTACATAGTTAAACCTCAAATTACTATTGTCATTATCTTTTTCCAGTAACAACTCCTCTTTGGGAGTAAGTAGAAATGATCTAGGAGGGATTCTAACATTTTCCACCACTAATATAACTATTATAATAAAGATAATGAAATACATACATGGGTATTAGTTCAAAACAACAACACTTCCCCTACTTTGTCAATCTGCCTGGGTTTCACAACCCTAGATATGGGTTTTTAGCAACTCATGCTTATGAAGAAATCAATAACATTCATAATAGAAAGCATAGAAGAAATTATGATGATAAGAAGTATAAAAACCCACAACCATAAGTAAATTAATAAACTAAAGTCAATACAAGAGAATCCCAAGATCAAAATTGAATATTGGAATCAAAATAGGTTTGTGAGTATCAAGAGTATGTAACACCTACTAAAAAACACATAAAGGGTATTTATAGTACATGAGGAAATCCTAAAACCAAAGACCAAACAAAATAGGAGAAAATAGGGTCAGTGGCTACATGTGGCCTGTACTTGCGCCCTGACCCTGGGCATAAGTGATACCTATGATGAGTAGGCTGAGCTAAGGTACAGGGCATAGGTACTGGATGAAAAAATTCCTGCAGGTCAGCTCTGGGGAATTTTCACTTTTGTCACTTACTTTGGCTAATTGCGGTCCGTAGGTCCTACTTGTGGCCCATAGGTTTACTTGGTATGTCCTACTTTTTTCATCCTTTTCATGAACTTAGCATCCAAAATATGGTTTTCTGCAAAACATTCCCAAAATGCATCATATTTGAAAAATAAACTCAGAAACTTGCATATTTTTCTTGTTTTAATCATCAAAAGTGCTATATTTCTATAGCACATCAACTCCCTGAACTTAAAATGTTTGTATGTCCTAAAAAAATAGAACACAATAAAAACAAAAACAATGCTTCTTAACTAGGAGAATCTAAGCTATTCAAAGCAGTCAGTCAATACTTTAAACTCAAATTACAACATCCTCATCCTATCTCACTTTTCAAAACCAACTGTGTATGAACATGAAGCACAATAATGTGAAACAATGCGATCAAGGTATGCTAATTACATTAGCAATAGATAATCACAAATATATACAAGTTACACTACCCGAAATAAGAAAATAGCTAGAAATATGAATCAAGTTCCCTCACAACAAGGATGTCCCACTTACTTATATGAAATAATGCATGTTAATGCAGGGATGGTCAAGAGACACTTACACTCAGAAGAGAAGTTCCAATCAATGTGCATCAAATACTTTAGGCATGCCTTTATGGTACATATGGACATATCAAGTGACTAAGCCTCCTTGGCACTACACTAACCTTGGGGTCTTACTTACAAGCCAATTTTCTTTTTATTCCACCTTATTTCTTCATTTTTATTCTTCATTACACATTCAGGGTGGGTGTGGCCTTTTATTTTTTTTTTTGCTTTTCAATAATTTTTCTTTCTTTTTCTTTTTCTCTTTCTTTATCTACCACACCCAGTCCTACTAACTTTTTCTCTTATTTTACCCTTATTCATACCCAATTTACACGACGCACCCCTATGATAGCCACCTTAGGTGTTTTTCCTGAGTTGAGGTGCACAATGTCCAGAGAGGTCAAGGGCCAAAATAGGTTCATTGTAATATCATTGGGAAGGTGAATGGTGAAACAAGAAAAATAAGCTTATGTCTCAAAACAGGGATCAAGGGATATAATTCAAACATGGAAAGTCATTTAGGTTAAAAGTGGACTAAAATAATAAATGACCTATGATCCTTACCTAAACAATTATTCTATAACCTAGGTAAGACAAACCAAGAAAGTTCTGAATTCAACATATAAAAGGGAACTAGGTAGTATCTCTCACACACATGGCACAGAGTCAATATTACAAACTACTGCCTATCTGGTTCATGCAATTGTTAGTAAGTGATTATCATGTACTTAATCCTAATTCCATAACAAGATCCACAATGTTCACACATATATACATTCACATAGTTCTAAAACACATAATTTTAAAGGGTAACAAAATCAATCAAAACATGACTACCGTGCTAAATACTTAAAAATCTTCTATTTACACAAAAACACATCACAATATGAAATAAAACATAATACGTCACAAAATTATCCTAGTCATGCCAATTCTATAATCATACCGTAGCCTCCATATAAAGAATCACGGCAACCAAAACCAGCGGTGGCATGGTATACCCACCCCAATTAAAAATTGTGCACTATCCTTAATGCATAAAAATAAAATAAAATAGGGGGAAGTGAGAACATACCTTAGAAGTGCACGGAGTAGGAATTCATTCAACTCATTTACCCAGCTTAACCTCAAGGTTGTTGCATCACGCCACTACAAATTTAGCCTTTCAACACCCATAGTGCCTTATGCTCAAGCTTAACCGGTAAGTGACATGCTTTTCCATACATAAGATGATATTGAGAGGAACCTATGGGGGTCTTATAGGCTATCTGATAGGCCCATAATGCATCATCTAACTTTCAAGAATAGTAAGTCCTGTTGGCATTCACAGTTTTTACCAATAAGGACTTTATCTCTCTATTGGAGACTTCTACTTGCCCACTTGTCTAAGGATGGTTATTGGAACCCTTGGGGGTTGCACCACAAAGTGAAGGACCAAGTCCCTCAAAACCAATCACAAGCAAAGTACACAAAAATGATCAGGCAGTAAGAGACAGCGCAGGAAGAGTAAAAATACAAGATTATAATATGGAAACCTAGGTAGAGAACCCACAACTTGCCCTCACAAGCACCAAAGAAATCCACTATAGTAAACCTCCAGATTATAGTCCAAATTTCAGCCTACCTCTAGGATTCTTTCGCTTGTAGTAATTATACTACAAGATTATCTTGGTAACTTTATAAGGACACTCTCTACTAATTAACTCTAATCAATCTTACACTTAGTCAACTCTACCTAAGAATCTCAATCAACAAAAAACACTACTCGTATAACATGAGTATTTCATTTACAAATCAATACTCAAGAACACTCACTCACTTTTTAAACGTACTGTAATAATAAGAATATGTGTAATGCTTGAGCAGTCTTAAAATAGAGATTTTGCTAGCTCTCTTCACTTTTTGAGTTGTGCAAAAACCTTAGTTTGATGAAAAGCCATATCTTTCCTTTTATAGATGAGGTGATGATTAGGGATAAAATATCATTAGACCAGCTGTCCTAATCAATATAAATAACACATGCAAGTTTGTTATGCAAGAGGACAAAACTGTGCTGATAATGCGTGCTAGCTATACTGTACCTTCCATATCTAGGGACCTGGTCCCTTGTGATTAGCTGCTCATCATTAAAACTACATATAGAAATTTCCCCCTTTTTGATGATTACAAACCAATTATATAGCTTTGAGCATTAGTTCACATTCATTATATTTAATCTGTGTGATTACCACCTTAAGATAAATGTTCCCCTTGTCATTATTTTTCCTCCACCATCATTCAACATAGGGACCTGGTCCATTATTTTCATTTGTAGGAAAAACCTGTGATTTCTTCCTTCTATCATCATGCATCTTCATTTAATGCATTTTCACACTTCCCCGTGTCAACATGAATCCTTCATTCATCTATTCAATATATCACATGGTTCCCATATCAGCATGCCATTAAATTTTGCAAATCAAATTACTTAGTACCTGGTCCCTACTACATAAACTTAGTATTTCCCCTTTGGCATCATTGAATAGTAAGAACAGTAAACTAAAAGTAAATTAAGCATAAATTTGTTAACTGATGGCCACTGGGTCAACACTAACGTGAAGAATAACTTTATAATTTAAAGAGAAAAAATGTAACACACAAAGTAAAGTTTCATTCATAAGCAGGATACATATTATTGGAGTTCATAAATTAAATGTTCTTAGGGAAAAAGCCGCAGGAATAAAAAAAGATTAACAAGTGAAGGACTGGGAAAAAGATTTTAAAGGAGTAGGGTCAGGTTGTTGTTGAGATGTATTATCTCTCCATTTAGTCTAAGTACCTCATTAGTTAAGATTGACACTTTTTTCTTCAGTTCAACATTCTCAGTTCTAAGAATTTCAGTGTCACATGGGCTTTTTTTAGAGAAATGCTGAATTGTCACCTGGAGCTTGCTATTTTTTCATCCTTGGTAGCTAGGTTGAACTTCAATTCCTTTATATCTTTGCTAAGCTCCCTTTGATAAAAACTACCTAGTTTGACACATTCAGTCTTGACCAGTGTTTTCATGTCAAGAATTTGAACCACAGATCCTTGGGTTCCAGAATCACAGATAATGCCATAATGATTAAGTACTTTGTTCAACCAAACTCCATAAGGTATGCCATGATTTACAATTTCCTAAGAAACACCTTTTAAATATGTTCTATCATCAATGCAGGTAGAGTAATGAACTCAAAGAAACTTAGGAATTCCATCACATTTAATTCAGTGGATGAGGCAATGTTTCTGTTTTGTGACTAAGCAGAATTATCTGGTTCACAAAGTCAAAAATCAATTGAAACTCACTCATGAATGAGTTCCTATTTACTATAGCCATATATTTCCCTTTGACCTTGGATGCATTTTCTAAAAATTCTATTGAAGATAGTTGCTTGGAGACCATTCTCACCCTATAAATAAAAACTTCCAAAATTCTTCTAGTGTTTCCTAATTCAACTTTATTTCCTTTCCTTGGACCTGTGCAATTAGACTTATCCCATATTTTGAGAATTCCAAATTGAAATAGAATTCCCTAACTATCTCATAAAAAATAGTGGGAATAGGTCCTTCCATGAGATATATCCAACCTTGATGTTTAACTAGATCCACTAATTCTACCATCCCAAGTTCTGTTAGCATATTTGAATAAAAAATCCTTCCAGTTAACACCTTTTGATTCTTCAAGAACCTATTTATAACTTTCTTGAATACAACCTTACTTTTCTCCCCATTCTTTCAACTACTTTTCTCTTCTTAGGACTAGGTCCCTCAAGAGTCAGCTACTTTTCAGTAATACTTCCAGACTATTTTTTAGAGTTTCTTGGTATTTTAATGATATAATTTTTCTTGGGATAAACTATTATCTTTCCTGGGATTTTGATAACAAAATGAGGTTTTTAGCTACCCAGGTTTTATCCACCATAACATTATCATAATAGTTTTGAGGATTTAGGGATGATTCTTCATTAACAAGATGAGTAATAAAGGAGTTAAGCTTTGGAAGAGCAGGGAAAGAAGGATGTTTTTTAGAAAGGTCTGGGAAGGAACTTTTAAACATGCCGAGATTAAAATTCTTTAAAGGACATGGAAATGGGAGAGTGCAGCCATTAAGAATGTATTTTTCTTAGAAGGTCTATTTGGGATTTGGATCTTCCCTTTGGTTGAGAGAACAAGTGGATGCAGCTTGATTTAGGGGAACAATAAGCACAAGGAAGGTTTTCTTAGAGGAACAATATATGATCATTTTCAGACTTTTTGGTGACTTTCTCTTTTTAGAATAGGATAACTTTTTCTGACAAAAGCACAAGGAGGAAAAGACTTTTTCTTGATAGAACATAAGAAATTTGTACATGCATAATACTAACTTGAGAGATGGGAACATGTCCCTCTCTAGTTTGAATGAATCTCCAACTTTATGGTTGTCACAATTGTCTAACTCCAAAGTTTCTCCCGTAGGTGTATACCTGCAAGGGTGTGGTACTGACTTAGACCAACATGCACCTAATTTACCAAGGATACCTTCTTTCTGGAGATAACTAATTTTATGAGGAGACACTAATTCACTTGATAGTAGGTCAGGTTAGTTTGATCAATCCCAATACCAGTTTGATAGATTCATTACACCACATTATACCACAACTTGTTTTAGAAATAGGTTTAGGGACCAGGTCCTAGACTTGGCATTCTTCAAATGTCCAGAGTTTCTTCTGCATTGCTTTGAACTTGCCAACTTTTTACATATCCTTGAGCTCATTCTTGGGATAGGAATGCTAATCATATAAGACACCTTCACCTTAAAGTATTTTAGGAAAGAGAGTATAATCAGACCTTTCATTAACAACCTTGAGCAATTACTTAACAGGAGGATTTTTCTAATTACAAACCATTTCCCCCTCCTATACTTATAATCATTTGTTAGACTTGGGAACCCATTTGAGTTTGAGTTCCTAGTAGGAAGATAGAAGTATGATTAAATCCTCTTTTGTCCATCTAGGTAGTATGAACTTCTTCGTGTTTCTCTAAGGTCTTACACCTTTTGGATAGTTGCTCCCCAGGTGGACATGTTTAACATTTATCATTCTTGCTCTGAGCCAGCTTTGACAGTCTAGTTTCAGGTGTCCATCTCTTTCACAGTGAGTGAATAGAGGATTGCAAACGTTTTTCTTAGCATCATGAGCAATCTTATCTTGATACCCAAAAAGTTGGTTTACCTCTTGATAAGCAAGACCCTTCCCATTATTAGCACCTTGACTAGTTAATTTAAAAAGGTCTTGAGAAGATATAATCCATTTTAGGGATTTTTAAGTTCTTCACTTAGACAGACTAGGTCCCTTTCTTACTCCTTATTTTTCTAAAGTACAGTTATGAGAATCCTCTAATTTTTCTTCAAGCTCAACCTGAAACTTTGAGGCTTTATTCTTCCCTTTACACCTAGAAGCATCTACTTTCTCCAGTTGACTTACCAAACTCAGATTTTCAAGTTTCAGCTTAGCAACCTATTGCTCAATTTCTGATATCTGGAAAGTCAAAGCTATAAACTCAAGCTCCTGATCTTCTATTTTTTCTTCTAAAGTATTATTCTTTTCTTTGTCACCAACATCATACCTTTTCTCTAGTTGACTCACTAAATTAAGATTTTTAGATTTCAACTTAGTAACCTACTCTTCAGTTTCAGATATTTGGAGAGTTAGAGCAATTAACTAAATCTTTTGGCCTTCCACTTTTTCTTATAGAGAAGATTTTTTCTTGGTCATTTCATACATAGAGTTAATCAACATATTTGCAAGTTTTTATTATCTTTCTAGTAGAATAGTTGTCCAAGTTTTCTTTAAGGTCAGAAAGCATTACCTCATTTTCTTCTTCACCTTCAGTGTTTGTCATAAAAGCAAATAAGGAATCATAGATAATTGGACTTTCTTCCAGTAAGAGCATAAAAACATATCCACTCTTCTTATCTTCACTTAAATCACTAGAATAGTCTCCCCATGCTGCCAGAGTTATCTTTACAGCATACTCAGCTTCTATCTTTCTTCTTGAATTTTTAGGGATCTGGTCCTTTTTCTTTTCTTTGTCACCAATAGTCTTGAGGTAATCCTGATAATCCACTTTGTGCATAGGAAAGTCCTTAATGAAATAATCAGGACTTCCACATTTGTAACAAACCTCAACATTGCCTTCGATTTTACTGCTACTTCTTCTTCTTTGGAATTGACCACTTTTTTTCATGGCACGTACAACTCGTTTAGTCAAACTTAGTGCCATCTTTATCTGGATCATGTTTGGAGGATTTTAATACCAGGTATTTTCCCTTTTTACATCATTTTTCTCCATCCCTTTTTTCTTCTTGAGCTCATGGGTTTTTAAATTTACAATCAGTTCATCCATGATAAGGGTCTTCAGGTTTCTGGCTTTAGTTATGGCATCTACTTTGCTTTCCCAATACTTAGGAAGAACACCAAGAAGCTTTCTTACTTTATTATACACTGGAATCAGCTCTCCTAAGTAATAAAGCTCATTTGTGATTGAAGTGAATCTTGTATGCATTTCTTGGATAGTTTCTTCTTCTATCATGGTGAAGCTTTCATACTGAGTAGTCAACATCTCTACTTTTGAATCCTTCACATCAGTAGTACCTTCATGTGTGGTCCTCAAGAAATCCTAGATCTCTTTAGCATTTTCATAGGCTGAGATCCTATCACATTCATCAGGACCTATACCACAGACCAACAATTTCTTGGCCTTGTAGTTTTTCTTAACTTTCCTTCTATCTTCATCATTATATTCTCTCCTGATTCTTACTACTATTCTTGTTATTTCTTCTTTATTGTCTTCTTTAACTGGAACATAAGGACCATTAATAATTATATCTATAAGTTCACTATCTTTAGCCATAATGAAGTCAAACATCCTGGTTTTACACCACCCATAATATTGCCCATTGAATCTTGGTGGTCTAGCGATAGATTACCCTTATTCTAGATTAGGCGAAGCATCCATGCTAACCAAGACACTCTAGGTGTGAAACTTTTAATGTAATCTTTAACTGATACTAATTGTTAGAATCATTAGGGGTTGCACCACACAGTGAGGGACCAGGTCCCTCAAAATCAATCATAGGCAAAGTACACAAAATGACTAGGAAGTAAGGGATATTGTAGTAAAAGCATAAACACAAGATTTTAATGTGGAAACCCAGAAAGGGAAAAACCATGACTTGCCCTCACAAGCACCAAATAAATTTAATATAATCAACTCCTATAAATTTGTTACACAAGAGGACAAAACTGTGCCGGCAATGTGTGCCAACTGTACTGTACCTTGCACATTCAGGGACCTGGTCCCTTGCAGTTAGCTGCTTATAATTAAAACTAAATATAGAAATGGTAAGGTGTCGCCACCTCATGACTTATTCCATATCTATCAAGTAGTGCTTTGAACAAGAAGTTGCAGAATTTGAGCCACCGTTATAGATAATTGCACGTAGAGTGCCAAATCGGGAAAAAA
This sequence comes from Capsicum annuum, assembly GCF_002878395.1. Taxonomy (NCBI): domain Eukaryota; kingdom Viridiplantae; phylum Streptophyta; class Magnoliopsida; order Solanales; family Solanaceae; genus Capsicum; species Capsicum annuum. The sequence goes on along the minus strand of NC_061121.1, from coordinate 143,042,335 downwards.
TGTTTATCTTTAAAAAAGCAATGACGTTTCTACCTTCATTATTTGGAAGTGCAACTGTATCCACCTATTTTGATATGTAGTCAAGCACTACCAGAAGGTATCTCATGCCATAAGATCTCAGAAATGGGACCATGAAATAAATCCCTCACACATCAAACAACTCCAACTCTAGAATCTGTGTCATGGGAGTTCCTGGCTCCATGAAATATTGCATTACCACTAACATTGGTCACATAATTTTGCAAAATCATGAGAATCCTTGTAGATTGAAGGCCAATAAAACCCATACTGTAGAATTTTATGGGTTGTTCGTGTTTCACTATAGTGACCTTAAACTGGTGAGAATGACAAACTTTTAGAATACTCATCATTTCCACCTGTGGAATGTATCTCTAAATCACACTATTAGAGTAGATCCTGAACAAATATGGGTTATCCCAAAAGAACTTCCTTACCTCATACATAAATCTCCATCACTACTGGAAGGATAGATCTTCTGGGACAAGATCGCTTGCCAAATAGTTGGCAAAATTAGCGAAGCAGAGAATCAAATCTTAAGATTCTTCAAACACTCACCCATCAGGAAAATCATCATCTATCTCGAGATTATCCCCTAGTTTCTATATGTTCTCCTCCTCAAGTTTGAATAAGTGGTCTGTAACTTGATTTTCTTTCCCTTTTCGGTCAATGACTTCAAAATCACACTCTCACAGCAAGAGAACCCAAAAAATCAATCTGAGTTTGGCATCTTTCTTTTACATCAGCTACCTTAAGGCTGCATGATCAGTATACACTATAACCTTAGTCCCAATTAAGTAAGACCAAAATTTTTCCAAAGTAAAAACCGTCGCAAGTAGATCCTTTTTTGTAATTATATAATTTTCTATGTGAGGTTTAAAGCTTTGCTGGAGTAGTAGATACGATGCAATATCTTTTATCTTCTTTTTCCTAGAACAACTCCCAAGGACATTTCACTCACATTACACATTACCTCAAAAGGTGCGACCAGTCAGAAGCCATAATAATGGGCGCTGAAATCAACTATTCCTTTAGGCATTTGAAATCCTTGAGACAAGCATCACCAAATAGAAATTTAACTTTCTTATCTAAAATATTGCAGAGGACTTGCAATTTTAGAGAAGTTTTTGATGAACATCCTATAAAATCCTGCATGACCTAAACAACTTCGTATGTCTCTAACTGACACTGGTAGCGGCAACTTCACAATTACCTCAATCTTTGCTTTGTCCACCTCAAACTATGTTTAGAGATCTTGTGCCCTAGCATAATACCTTCTTTCACCATGAAGTGGCATTTTTCAACTTTAGTACCAAGTTTCTCTCTTCACATCTCTGTAGTGCATGGCTAAATAGGATAAATAGTCATCAAATCAGTTTCCAACCACTGAAAAGTGATCCATGAATACTTTAATAGTGTCTTCCATCATGGAAAAGAGTATGGTCATCATACATCTCTGAAAAGTGGTAGACGCATTACATAACCCGAACAACATTCTTTTGAATGCAAAGGTCTAATAAGGGAAAGTAAAAGTAGTCTTTTCTCAGTATTTGAGAGAAATCATGATTTGATTGTACCTCAAATATCCATCAAGAAAACAATACCAACCCCTGTTTGCTAATCTATCTAGCATCTGATCCATGAATGGCATAGGGAAGTGGTCTTTTTGTGTCCACTTATTCAACTTTCTGTTATTCATGCATACTCTCCAATCGACCACTGGCCTTATTGTCACTAATTCATTCTTCTAATTTTGAACCACTGTGAATCCTTTTTTCTTTGGTATGAATTAAACCGGGCTCACCTACTTACTATCTGTAATGGAAAAAACCACCCTAATATCTAACTACTTGATTATCTCCTCTTTACTACATTCTGCATAGGAGGATTCAATCACCTCTAGTACTCAATATTGGGAATAATGTCTGGCTCAAGTTGTATCTTGTGTGTGCATGCCTAGTGGAATACTTACAGTGTCTATAATGGTCCACCCAATAGATCTCTTGAACCTTAGTAACACTAATATCAAAGTTTCCACCTGTGCTCTTGCCAAATTTTCCACAATAACTACCAATAAAGTATTATTGTCCCCTAAGAATGAATATTGTAAATAAGGTGGGAAGGCCTTCAATTCTAATACCGGTTGTTCTTTAATCAATAGTCTTGCAGGAGGTGTGGTTCTAATCTTTAAGTTAAGATCCAACTTCTTAGTTGAATATTTGTAAGAACCTATTCTATGTAGTGCATGAACTAGGTCATCATATTTATCTATCTCATCACTCTAAATGTTCAAGATCACTATTTCTAGTACTTCTACCCCTAATCTGTCCTAAATAGGTACATCCACTACAACCACATCATAATCCACTGCATCAATTACTGCTACCACTCTCATATTTTTAAGCTGCTAAACTTTGATACATATATTCAACAATATTTGATCTTTATTCCATTTGAAGTTGATCTCATCTAGGTCCATATCAATCAAACTCGACTAGTGGATAAGAAAGGTCTACCCAAGATAATCGGAGAGTGGGCATCCACTTTACAGTCTAAAATCATGAAATCTACTGGATAAGTAAATGATGGAACCTCTACTTCTACATTCACACAATACCCATTGGCTCCTTTATAGATGAATCAACCATCAACAATAGAACATAGAATACTGACTGCACCTGGGTCTCCCTTTTTTTCTACTGATGGTGCATGAAAATCTGCACTAAACTTCCGTACTGTATATTTGAGCTCTTGTGCTACCCAGTCATCATCGTCATCACTCCCAAAGTCATCATCACTACAAGTCAGCTTTTTAAATTCTGTGTTAGGTGGCTCATCTGCAATAATATTATCCTTCTTTGTCTCATTAGTAGCATACAAGAAGTGCTCATCAAGCGGTGAATCATTCTTCATGCTAATAATCAAACAATGAACCAGTGTTGGAGGATTCAACACATTGTTATTAGGAAGTAAACTTGCCTGACGTTGGGCCAAAGTGGCAGAGATTTGCCCGTACTACTATTCCGACTACTTAATAGTAGTTGCATGTGATTCAAACTTCTGGGTCAATCATGAAACATCGTCTTTGAGTTCTTTAAGACAATTTTCCTAACTCTCTTGACCCTTCATCAGCTTAGCCAACATATCTTCTATTCTTGATTCTATATCACGTATGTTAGGTGGAATGTATTTGTCTCTATCGTCATAGTTCTGACCATGATTCCCTTTCCCTTAGGATCAGACACCCGCCAACTGACAATTAACATACTTTATCCCCTCCTCTAATTTAGACTCATGCATTCTAAAAGCTGTACCCTATGCCTCTATTGCATTAATCTTTGCAGAATTTATTATTGCAAATTTTTTGGACAACTCACCTATGTCTATCATTAATAGTGGAATCTCCTAAGATACAACATCCTCAGCTACTCTCCATTCACCTGAAGCTCTAATGGAATAAATGTCAGACCATCTCTCAACCTTTCAAATTTTCCACCCTCAGTTAGTTAATGAGATCTAATCTATAATACTCGAAACCATCTCCCATTGTAGTCTCATGAAGGCTCCTTCGGCGATAGTGTATGCCATTGCTTTGGAACTGATAGTCAGGGCTCTGTAGAAGATCTCCAACAAGATTTTCCCTTAAATCCATTGGTTGGGCACCATGCTAAGCTTCTTATTTAACTTAAACTATGCCTCATACATTGATTTTGACTATAGCTGCCTAAAGTTATAAATCTCATCCTTGAGCTATAATACCCTGGATAGAGGAAAAAATCTATTCAAGAATTGTCTGCATAACTCACTCCATGTAGTGATAAATCCTCTTGGAAGTTCCCCTAGTAAAAAAGATACTTCTTTAGTAAGCGAGATGGGAAATAACCTTAGTCTTAATGCCTCATAATCTACCCCAGGTATGGTATACAAAGTGCAAATACCAGTAAAATTTACAAGATGCATGTTTACAAAGTCTGTAGGAAACCCTGCAAACACGCCCTTCAAGTATAAGAGCTGAATCATAGCAGTAGAAATCTTGAACTTAATATTACAGGGCAAAACAAGAGGAATGATTGATCCAGAATCGACTAGCTTAATGTATCCCAGATCTTCTTCATCATCAACATATGGCTGCACAGACTAATATACTGGGAATACTTGAGGATGAGAAACTCTAGCTCAATTCTGGTATCCACAGACTAATATACTGGGAATACTTGAGGATGAGAAACTCTAGCTCAATTCTGGTATCCATCGAGTACTGTTCGACGGTCTACTGCTTGTCTCTGCCAAGTTAACACTGCCTCCCAAGCTATGGATTGACCTTATTTTATGAACCTTCTCTTATTTTCATCCTAAGCTAAAAGCTCACCAGTTTGTTGATCAATAATGCCCTAAATTCTTTATGAGAGGAGGGAGGCAAATCATCTCTTTTCAGCCCTGTCATCCTACTAGGTATTTGTAGGATCCTTTCTGGATTTTGATTATATGGGAGTAAGGGATTACCTATACTCTATGTGCTAGGCATAAACCAGTGTATACCCAACTAAGGACAATACAAAAAGCAAACTCAAAAGTTGCAACAACTTCTAGTCACTAATCAACACAGTACTCTTTGATAACGGTGCCAAAATTTTGATGATGTCCAAACTACACCTCCTCTTAGAAGATGATATAGTTTCTATCAAAATATAATAACCCAACTAAGGTTGGGGTTGAATCCTAAGGGAACACGTGGAATTATAGATCTCAGTAGTTGGAGTCAGCGAGCAGAATAAGAAAAGTAAATTGGAGGGGGGGTTGCATAGTTATCTCGAGTAAGTAACTATATCAAATTCAGTTGTAATCACTCATAGGTGAATGGTAGGATTGTGTTCCCCCTGTCTTCTTAACTCTAAAGGCTTATTGTTCTTTTTTTAACCAACCCGATAATTTGCATGCAAAATTAATAAATGATGTACCTTCTACAGTCTTACGGTCGAGTAGAAGGATTTCACCTTTTACCTTTTGATTCTTAGGATGTTGACTTATAAAACCTTATCCTGATCCCAATTAACTATTACTTTTTGAGTCTCTAGTTATTAGATTAAATCCAACCATCTTACTTAGATATCACCTAGTAGCATGGATCAATAGTTAAACCTCAAATTACTCTTATTATTATCTTTTCCTAGTCACTACTCTTCTTATGGAGTAAGTAGAAATAATCTAGGCGGGATCCTAACATTTTCAAACCCTAAGATAACTATTATAATGAATATAAAGCAATGCATACATGGGTATCGATTCAGAACAACAACAACACTTCCCCTACTTTGTTAATCTGGCAGGGTTTCCACAACCCTAGTTTTGAGTTTTTATCTGCTCATGCTTGTGAAGAAATCAATAATATTAATAATCAAAAGCATAGATAAAATGACACTGATAAGAAGTATAAAAACCCACAACCATAACTGAATTAATGAACTATAGTCAATACAAGAGAATCCCAAGATCAAAGTCAAATCTTGGAATCAAAATATGTTTATGAGTATCAAAAGTATGTAAATTCTACCAAACAACACACAAAGGGTATTTATAGTACATTAGGAAACCCTAAAACTAAAGCTCGATTGAAATAGGAAAAAATAGGGTCGGGGGCTACATGTGGCCTGTACTTGTGCCCTAACCCTGGACGCAGGTAGTTCCTCTGGTCAGTAAGGTGAGCGAAGGTACATGGTGCAGGTATCAAATAAAAAAATTCCTGTAGGTCAGCTCTCAGGATTTTGGACTTCTGGAACTTGCTTTGCCTACTTGCAGTTTGTAGGTCGACTTAGTAAGTTTTGGGAGTCATCTTTTCAGTTCTTCTTTAATTCTCGAACATGCTTTGATCACGAACAAGTCAAAAAATGTCCTGAACATCCATAATTCCTCCTAAAAGTAGCCAAAAATACTTTTTTTTTCATCTTTTTCACGAACTTAGCATCTAAAATATGGTTTCCTGCAAAACTTACCCAAAAGCATCATATCTAATAAAATAACCTAATAAATTACATATTTTTCTCATTTTAAGCATCAAAGTGCTATATTTCTATCGCACATCAAACATCCTCCGGCCTTGTCGGGTACTGTCATCATCATAATATCCTCTGGCCTTGTCAGGCATCATCACATCATCATAATATCCTTTATCTTTACCGGGAATCATCACATCATCATTATATACAAATCAATGTCAATAATAGAGGGAGAGCACCACGAGGGCTAAAGTAAAGCACAAACCCCACGAGGGCTAAAATAAATAAACATAAAAGAGAAACAAGGTAGATTATATGTCCACAATTCATATTTCATCAACAATATCACATTATTCATAAGCATATATATATTTATATAATATATATATATTAGGTGCACAAACTTAATCCATGAGTGTAGTTTTTAAATCCATTGCCCGAAGTGATCTTTGGGACTAAATCATTATAAAGTGTAAAAGGGGTCGGAATATCTCACGACCGTTGTAAATAATAGAGTCACATTATTGACCGAAACTTATCTCGATCAAGTCCTTAAGAATATAATTATTAACCTCTTTTACCCATAAGTTATTCATTAAAGATTGACATTTATTATTATGAAGAAATCCATTATTAAGGTAGAAAGTGGGCTTTAACCCTTAGTTGGTGAAACAATAACTATATTATAATCTAATCAGAATTGTATCAATCACAAATGTAACGATCATGAATGTACCAAATCTATGAATGCCATCACCAGTATTTAAATTTTGGAGTCATAAACATCATACCGCACCTTCCTCTATCCCATAATGGAGAGATGTGTATATCAATATATATATATATATTCATAAACTATAATCAGACCCTTTAAATGGATAAACACTTCCTGGATGTTCAACTCATATAATAACAAGTCCTTGGGTCCCAATAATATGTTTGAAAAAAATTATAATATCATAATCATGACTTTTGACCCACATACATATCCAAAACCCATTTCAATACTCATATTAGTAAGATATATCGTATTCATAAGTGCCTAACTATGAGGCATAACATATTTATAGGCCATAAAGCATATTCATAATTGTCTCACATCTAGGAGGCATATCATAAGAAAGACATCTCACATCTAGGAGATTTGACATATCACTAGGCCATAACTCATAACTATTAAGCACATACATAAGATATCTCATATCTATAGGTCATGTATCATGACTAAGAGGAATATTATCTCTATAGTCCCAATATCATATCTAAGAGGAGTAACATCTCTAAAGGCCCAATATCATATCTAAGAGAAATATCATTTTTGTAGGCCATTAATCATAATTTGGGGAAAGTCATCACAATTTGCCAAGCTCCAAAGTAACCTTATTCTAAAGGATTAACAGTCTCAACTAGGACTACTATCCATAACTAAGTCCACAAAGGCTAACATAAGTCTTGGCCTAAGGCAGGTTAGAAGAACCCACTTCTAATCCTCAATTTCTGTATTTAGGAAATTTATACCCCAAACTAGGCTAAGGTATCTAGTTCAACTTCTAAATGTCAAGTAAGCCATAACCAATCCTAAGATAGGATTTTTGTCAAGAATCAAGGGTATTTAAGTCAACTCTACTCAAATTATGGTTTCAAGATCACTAGACTAGCCCAATAAGGTTAATCATACTAACTATGGTTCCAAAACTTAAACCACATCCTAAACCTAGCATCATACCGTATCCATTCTACAAATTAGTCCAACCTAGGGAAACTACAATAGGATTCTAAAAGGTAATAAGTATTTAACCTTATGGGTCCAAAACCATTATCTAATTCCCAAACATCAACAAAAAATACTAAGTTATTCTACTCATAATCAACCTTAACATTCACATTCACACATAATATATATCATACGTCATTTTACAAAGAAGAGTAGACAGAAGCCTACCTCAAAGCCGAACCAAAAATCCTTACATCAATCACCAACGCCCATATTTACATCACAATTCCAAAATTCCATCACACTATGAAAATCATAATCTACTCTTTAATACGAGAATAACTATGCCTATATTGCACCATTGGACTTCTGGTCCACAAACGACACTAAAAACCCTAAGTGGGTCCCATAAAAAAATACATTTTAGAGGCCAACCCAACATGATCTTAAGCTCATGGAATCAAAACCCTTAAAAATGGGTGTATACCGAGCAAACTTTAGGTTAAAATCAATCACTAAGTGAACTTGGAGTTTTGGGTCAAAAACCAAGAAATTCATCAATAAAGTGATGAAATCTTACCTTAATTTGAATGATAATTACGATAGAAGATGTTTAAAAAAGTTTCCAAGTGACCTAAAAGACTCAATTTTTAATCATCATTCCTATTTTGGGGTTTAGGTCTCAAGGATGAAGAGAAAATGCCCAAATTCAAGATATTGGGGTCTATTTATAAACCCTTCAGGCAAAGACATGTCACGATCACCATCACTAGGGATATAATATTTATATCACGATTTCCATAGGCCTTTACATGATCTCCATGAATCGATCATGGTAATCCTTGCATGATCGCCATGGCACCAGTACTAGTAACTTGGAATTTTTTCCAAGTTTGCAATGATGACTCAGGATTCATTTAGAATCTAATTTTTGCAAATGAGCTATGTAACCCTAATAAATTAAATTTTTTTTATGAGTTTCTTATTTTTCATACAAGGTCATTTTTACCTAATGTAGGTCCCACACTCATATCCTCCACCTTTCTCACTTTCCGACCAATAGGTCAAAATGAGCTTGGGTGTATTGGGACCCAAACCAAAGGTCTACCTAGACTAAAATTGATATGATGGAGCTATTAGAAAATTTAGATTTAGCTCATGTTTGAGCTTTAGAATTTTAATGATTTTTATTCTATATATATATCTCTTATTTAGTACATCAATTATGCTCGGTCTTGCATTTAGATTATCGTGTCTATGTGTATCCATATCCCTCTTATGCAAGTTAGTTTTCCATCCTGCATAATTAGAACATTTAAAGTACTAATCGTATACTTATTTTCAATATATTTTCTCATAATATAGGTTTGAACATTCAATACCCAGATCGCACTTAACATGTTCCTATTCTATTCAACTGCAACCTTGGTGAGTCCTCATCAGTCGAGGACTGTTTTTCATTTGTTTAATTTCAGCATTTTTATTTATGTTAGCTAGTCAGAGTTAGTTGGGGACCTATCCCAAAAACTCATCATGATTTAGAGGCTTTCAAATAGTCAGGTAGATATTTCAATTTTAGTATTGTTTTTAGGAAGTCACTCTTATTTCTATCTTTGGTTGATGTTCAAGATTTCATTATGACTATTTCATTAGTTATTTATTTTAGTTTAGCTTCCACCCAAAATGTTATTAATATTTTTCTATAGTCATAGTGTTTTCCAAGCAGTGGGTTAGCTTGGGGTCAGTTGTGACTCTAAGCACCATGTTACGACCTGAGGGTAGTCCTGGGTCGTGACATTTTGACATCAGTCTATGACTATAGTATGGTTATTCTAGTATTGATTATGGTTATTATTGGGAGCTCTGGAAGTTGTACATGGTTTTGGTGCAGGATTTCTAATAGTTTTTATGGATTATTTGGCCTCTTGTTACTATCCACTATTTCCAGTTTGAGCCTGGTGTCTGGCCTCTCATTATTATCCTCTAGTGCTAGTTCAAGCCAAATATATCCTATTATTATGTATTTGAGATTGGAAAGTAATATGATATTGTCATGGTAAAAGGTTATTTATGCTTCATATTTTAGTATTCCTCTTGTTTGCTCCCACCGGGCTTATGGGGGCTCGATAGAGTTACTTGTCTTTTTGGGTGTGCCTTTTAGGACTATGGGCCCCAGTTAGGTTGTAGTTAGTCCTTTGATTTTAATTTTGAGTTATATATTTCCTTTATTATATTTCCTGGTGTAGCTCAACATTTACATTTCTCTCTCTTTTAATAATGGCTTACCTTACACTCTCAAACTTTATAGTTATGCTTCTATTATATTTGAGCTCAATCAGCCCGTGATGCCTACTGAGTACCCATTGCTTTGGTACTCACGAGGCACTTCTAAATCTTTTCTTAATATAGATCTTAGTATGATCCATAACACTGATGCTATTATCGGGCATTACTTTTGATTTATCGATAAGGTGAGCTTTCTAGAGTTCGGATCCTATCCTCCTCCATCTACTTCAGTTATAATCTTTTGTATCTCTAAGACTACTATACACATATTTTTTTGGGTAATGTTTAGTACTCTTCTTTTTGGTATTAGTGTCACTTAGTACCAACCATACTTGTTCTTAAGAGGGATTATTTTTTATATTTTGTCCTCTTTCCTTGCTTGTACAATATATTATGTTTGCATATTCTTTTTGTTTCTGCCTATTTTGTTGTTGTTGTTGATTTCTTTCTTGTTTTTCTTTACCTTCCACCTGTTATCTCATTACTTGTTCTATTCTATGACTTTTATTACCTACTGGTGGGTTGAAGTATGTTCCATTATGACCCAAGAAATTAAGTTGTGACAATATTCCATCTCAATTATTTCTTAAAATATTCAATTGCCTTTTGGACCGCTTCTGGAGTTACCAATAGGATTTATGTCATCAATATAAAAAATTAGTATAGCAAACTCTGATGTTGTTTTCTTAATAAAAATACAAGGACAAATGACATCATTTATGTAGCCTTCATTTATCAAGTACTCACTAAGGTGATTATACCACATACATTCTGATTGTTTTAGACCATATAAGTATATTTGTAATCTGATTGAACATATTTCTATAGACTTTGAACTATATGCTTGAGGCATTTTTAATCCTTCCAGGATCCTCATATAAATTTCATTATCATGTGAATCATAAATATAAATTGTAACCATATCTATTAACTGTATTTCAAGATTTTCATGTACAACTAGACCGATGATAATATGAAAATTTTAATGTATCCATAGCGCGTGAATATGTTATTTATTCACAATCAAAATTAGGTGTTTAAGAGAATCATTGTGCAACAAGGTATTCCTCATATCTTACAATTTCATTTCTTTCATTTCTTTTACTTATGAAGACCCATTTATAGCTAACTGGTTTTACACCATCCAAGCTTTAAAACTATAAGACCAAAAACCTCTCGTTTAGAAAGTGAGTTCAATTCTAATTGAATTGCATCTTGCCATTTTGCCTGATCATTTCTTTGTCAATATTTTTTGACAGATAGAGGTTCAAGGTCCTCACTGTGTAGCATAATGTTTAGTCTGACACTATATGCAAAACATTATACATCATAATTTTTAATCGATCCATATTTATCTCATTATCGATAGAACTCTTTGAAAGTTCTTTATTCACTTGAATCTTAGGTTCACTAATTTCTTTAGTGAGAATCTTTTGTAGCATCACTCTTATCCTTTTTTGCACTTTCTTTTCTAGGATTTTTGTCCTTTAAGCCTAATAGCCTACCACGCTTCATGCGTGTTTGAGATTTAGAGCTATGACTGAAAAGCACATTCATTGTTGGGATGTGCAACTTATTTATCCTTTTCAAATTAGTAAATGCATCTAGCATTCGATTTTCTATCTTCTGTAAGTGAATGATATTTTGGACCTCATGTTTACATATAGGGGTACGAGGATCAAAATGAGACAATGATGAAACTTTCCACATAGTTTTTCTTTTGATTTCTTATTTCTCTCCCCTTAATTGAGGAAAATATGTTTCGTCAAATCGATAATCTAAAATTTGGTAGTGAATAATCTTCCATCACTGGTTTAAGGTAGAAAACTATGGAGGGTAATTCAAACCCAAAATATATTCCTAACCTTCTCTGGGGGCCATCTCAGTTCATTGTAGTGGTGCTACTAGCACATATACAACGCATCCTAAAATTCATAGATGAGAAATATTTGGTTAATGACCGAAGATCAATTATGGCGGAGAGTATTTATTTTACTGAGCCAGTTTGAGGCAAACAAGTGATATTGAATATAAGATAGCATGATCCGAAATAGTAGTTTTTAATTTTATTTTCATAAGTATTGATCTTGCTATCAATTGTAGGCCCTTAATAAATGACTCAGCAAGACCATTTTGAGTATGAAAATGAGCAATACGATGTTCAACTCTTATCCCAATTGATACACAATAATCATCAAAAGCTTGGAATGGAAATTATATAGTATTATTGAATTGAGTAAACTTAATGGGATAATCTGGGAATTGTGCCCTTGATCATATTTTTTAAGTCAATAGTTTTGGAAACTCCAGGTTGTGAGATAATAAGAGGCACACATAAGACCATCTTGAAGATGTGTCTTTTAGGACCGTAAGTTATCTGCATGAACCATTTGTCAAGACCCAATTGGTCATGATTCGCACCCATACGACCCTATGGTAGGAGAACCATACTAATCTCACCATTACACATTTAATTGTTACTCTCTCTTACAAATTTCAATGTACCCAATTAGTTCAAAGAATTTTATTTAAATAACATCTTAGTTGACAATGTCCTCATTGATAATATCTAATAAAGTGTAGATGCCTCTATTTGTTACAATCCTCGGGACCTGAAGTCATCATATAAGAACATCTACAAAGAATAACTAAGACAAAAATGAATACAAATATCCAAAACATAAACAAATAGGAAATTTTCTTAGTCCCTGGTCAAAGTATAAAACATTTAGAAATCTGAAGGTTGCCCGAACATGATGCTAACCTTTTAAATCCAGACTGAATAACTATATAAAGTTGAGGTGGAGTGTCAACTACTAGAATATGCTCTGCACTCAATAAAATAAGTGTAAAGATAGCATCAGTACATCAATAAGTATCAACAAGCATCATTGGTTGATTAACTTAATAATGTACAAGTAAGCAAGTCAAACAAGTATAAAAGAAATAATGACAAAATTCATCATCAATGATATCAGACAAATAACACATCATGAAATATTATATAATTACACTCACAAGTTCACTTTTATAGGCTTGTACACTTATTCAATTCATCAACCCTTCATCATTACACATATTTGTCAAATAACACTCAATGCATCTAAATAAGTGGATGTATGCAAGATGTGTTCATAATTTCTTACCCTTCTCATCTTCTTCATCACATTATAATGTACCATCATGATATCCGACACATTATCATAGAATATTATATTTTACCTGTCTAGTACCAAACCAATTATCATAACATATCATTGTATCGGCATGGTTCCTGACTCATCGCCTCAAAACCCCAACCAAATGCAATGAAAATGCAATGCAATCATCAAACTATAAACCATGCTAGAAAGCAATCATAAATGTTCAAATAATAATAAGCATAAATCCAAGAAAGTCTAAGTGCTACACAAAACCAAAACCTACCTCAACTTCCTTATACAAAGTCACCTTTAAGCCACACTTTTCCCTTTTCATTTCTTTCAATTTTTTATTGGTCTACACAACTACAAGAGCATGCACATATTTTAGTAATCCATATTTTTTCATCACTAGGGTTAAAAATCATTGATTTTATCCATATGTTTACCTAGTTTCATTATTTTTGGATCCTTCTTACCATTTTAACGTCATGAACACTGCTTGAAATAACATAATAGTTGAAATTGTAGTTTCATTAGTGTTTTATAACACCCCTAGAAGAGTTAGATACTGAATTTATAAGCATTCTCATTATTTTCATCAATTTTTATAAATTAGAATTTAACCCCTAAACCTACCATTAATCCATTTTCTAAGGTAAAGCGAGGTGGATTCAAGTCTATAACAAACTTATATACATCCAAAGATGAACAACCCCAAAATTACTCTGAAAATCTCTTATCTAGAGTACCCTATTACATTTTTCAAAAAGTAGGAAATAAAAACAATTTTTGGGTTTTAAGACTAGAATTTTTACTATGCATTATTGGTGCTATAGTATCGCTGCAGGGGTTAAATTTCTACTATAGCAATTCACGGATATTTTTTTTGGAGGCCTCTATTGTAGTTTCCTGATCCCTATCACAATATCACTACAACAGTTACTTTTTCCATTACAGCGGTGATGTACCATGGTTCTATGACACTTTCGATGCTTAAATCAATAAAATTGTGTAAGCACTTAGGTATTCTTGTTAGATGTGATGTGCTTTTGTATTTATTTTGTAGGATAACAGAGTTCGAGTACAAGAATGAGCAAAATGGATGATAAAAAGGTGAGAAGGTTACAAATGAGCCCTACCTATGAGTTGTAGGTAGTACCTATGGTCCCATAGGTAGGCCACATAGGTTGATAAGCCAAAGTTTTTCAAGTTAGTTATGTTCTTTGATTCCTAAGCCCCCTACCTACGAGGCATAACTACTACCTACAGATCATCGGTCCATCTCATAGGTAGGTGATTTGTAGCTTGAAGATTCTCCTGATTTCCATGAGCCCAATTACACTTTGTAGGTACTATGTATGACCCAGAAGTGGGGTCGTAGGTTGGTGGCGACTCAAGTTTCCTACTATGTTTATGATAGGTTTTCTAATGTATCTATAAATATCCATTGAATATTTTATTACTAGTTTACACAACTTATACACTTTTTACATTGTTTTGAGTTCTGAGATTCATTATTGATCTTGGAATTATTGTTCTTGGTTTTTTAAGGTTTGAGATTAACTTGAGATTTTGGGTTTTCATAATTATTCTTTATAAGTTCATTCTTATTCTTTCATTTATGAAATCTATATGTGTTCTTACAATCATGAGTGACTAAACCCCATAACTAGAGTTATGGGAACCCTGATGGATTAATAAAATAGAGAAAGTGCATAGTCATTCTAAATTGGTGTTCTTACATATGTTGAGATTTCATTCATTTTGATTGCTTATTTGATGGTTGAAAACATTTGGAACTCACCAATACTATATAATTTTTAAGAGAGAGATAACGATTAGGAAAAAGAAGTCATAACAATAATTTAAAGCTACCAACCTTCATCTAATTAACTTAAGACTCAGAGAAGATAGTTAAATTGAGATCTAGGATAAGGGTTAGTAATGCGACACTCTAAGACCGAGAGAAAAAGAGTGAAATTCATGGAAATCAAGGTTAAGAGATGGTTATGTGATACAAAACTTGTTACCTTTTGCATGCAAGGCACGACGAGCATGATAAATCTCCGTAGTTATGAAGTCAGGGGGAACACAATCCTAGTGATTCTGTCATATTAATAACAACCCTAATTTTCCAACATTGTTACTATTACTCTTACTATTACAAAATCCCCCTATTTACTTTCTACAATTTCCAATTACATCAACAAGTTTGAAATAGATTTTCTACCTATTTCTCATGAGATTGACCCTAACCTTATTTGGGTTTCATATATTACATGTGACCGCATTATACTTCTTGGAGGTATAATTTGGGTAACATCAAATTTTGGCTCCGTTGCTAGAAAATACAGTTATAGAGTGATTCCTTAAGGTTGTTAAAGATTTTAGGTTTTTTTTTTGTTTATTTTTGGTTTTGTACTATTTCTAGGGCATACACTAGTGTATGCCCAATACTCAAAGTCAAGGAAATCCCCTAATTTTGTTTGATCCTAAGTTTGAATAGACCTTACGACAAAATCATAAGCTAGAGAGAAAAGAAGAGTATGAGTATGGATCCCAACATAAAAAGGGTTCAAGATGACCCATCCGCATTAACTTGACCATTTCTGCATAGTATTCAAGAAACTTCCAAGTAAACCACAAATTGGTTGATACCAAAGAGAATGTGAGGTTAGCACTTGACTGACGTTTTGAAAAAAGGGATAGAGTGGAGGAAAAAAATCATCGAGAAACACCTAACATGGATAAATTTAGAAAGAATAGAGTTTAATTACCCACTTATCAATACTTGCCAATTTATGATAATTTGGAAGAAGATTTAAGGTATGTTGAATCGATCGGGAATGTATAGGGACAAAACTAGAGAGTGGGATGGTGACTGGAGGAGAAAGAATAATTAAAAAGAGAAGAGTGGTCTTTATGTTCCACCAAGGAATCATGATGCTGACTCTAAAATGGAAGAATTGCTAGATAAGTTTGTGAAGGGTTTAAAGAGCCAAGAAAGTTTCCTTAAAAAGATTAAGGTAGATATATTAGGATTAAACTAGAAAGTAAAATCACATGTAATCGATATTAAGAAGATTGAGGAGTAGTTTGGGATGGTGTATGCCATTTTGAATCATTGTCAACCAGTCACTCTTACTACTAATATGATTTAGAATCTAACGAATGACAATCATCGTTTAGCTATCACTACTCAGAGTAGTAGGTCTATTATTGATCCACCTAAGCCTGTGGTTGATGATGTAAGGAATAATACTATTTTTAATAATGTGGATGAAACTGAAATTAAAAAGTTGGTGATGAATAATGAGGCATCTTTGAAGCCTACAGTCATAGAGAAAAAAGCTAAAAATAAAGGAAAGGTTAAGGAGGTCACACCACCACTGAAATCCATTACTTGACCTCCTCCACCTTTCCCCCAATAATTGAACAAAAATCCAAAGAATCAAAGTATAAGAAGATTATATCTATGTTGAAGAAGTTGACAGTGAATATCCCTCTTTTTGAAGCTCTCAAACAGATGCCTAGCTATGAAAAATTTATGAAGGATTTGGTCACAAAGAAGAGAATTTTCAATCTTGAGAATGTTGGTAATTTGCATCATTATAATGTCATTACCTCTTGATATCTTGTGTATAAAAAGGGTGACCCTGGTGCCTTCACAATTTCTTGTACAATTGGGTCATCTAAATTTACCCGGGCTTTATGTGACTTAGGTGCAAGCATTAACTTGATTCCATTGGTAGTGTTCAAACAATTAGGTTTGAGACCCAAACCCTTGATGATCCAATTATTAATGATAGATTGTATGGTAAAAAAATCCCTTAGGCTTATCGTTTGATATTTTGGTCAAGGTGGACAATTTTATGTTTTTATCTTACTTTGTTGTCTTAGATTGTAAGGTTGATTTTGATATGCTCGTAATTTTGGGGAGGATATTTTTAGCCATGGATAGAGCATTGGTGGATATGGAAAGAAGTGAGATTAAGTTTAGGCTGAATAATGAATATGCCAGACTTTATGTTCGTAGATCTATGAAGAAGTAAACTGACATGAGGGTGGTGTCGATAATAGATAGTCTTGATGATATGGGAGGACAACTCTATGTCTACCTTGATAAAGTCTGAATAATTACTGTCCCCATGTTGTGCTGCGACATTAAATCAGGCACTGCTTGGGAGGCAAGGTGTCCTGTTATTTATGATAATTTTTGTTATTTGTGATTGACATAAGATATACAAACCTAAGGTGCCACATGTATATTCCTAACTCTCTTTCTTTGTGGTAGACTAATGCATTGGGGATAATGCATGCTTATTTTATAGGGGTAAGGATACTGTGGATCTAGATGTCCTCTTGGGGGGTTTTTGTTACCTTGTGTCTTTAACTTAGAGTGTATTATCGTATATAGTTGAAATATTAAGGTATTATTTTGTGTCATGATATATGTTATGTGTTGTTTTTGCATAATTAGAAGAAAAATAAGGAACCTAAGTGCAGTAAAAATATTTTGAGTTATTTTTAATTATTTGAAAACTATGATACCCCTCCTGAAATTTATTGTGAACTAAGTATTGTGATTATATGTGTGACCATTGTTGAATCTTATTATAACATTGGTATTAGGGGCAGAATAACCATAGCTTGGCATTGCATGAACCTGATAGGTAGTAGTTGATTTCCTTAGTTCACTTTGTGTGTTTAATTCAAAACTTGCCTGGTTAGTATTGCCTAGGTTATAGGATAGTTGGTTGGGATATAATCATATGCCATGTTTGAATAAGTTCACTCTTAGCCTAAACGACCAAAAAAATGATAATAAGTATCCCTTGATCCCCAATTTGAGCCTAAATTGACCTATTTTCTTAATTTTACCTTCCCATTTAATTACAATAAACTTAATTTGACCCTGGTATCTCCTTGGACACCGTGCAACTCAACACAGGCAAATTACCTCAGTTGAGGGCGGTTAACATAAGGGTGTATAGTTGAAAATGAGTATGAAGAAAGGTGTTGAATAAAAGAAAAAAAAGTAGGGTTAGGTGTGGTAGAAAAGTATGAAAGAAAGAAAAAATAGAAAAAGAAAAAAAATGAGAGAAAAAGAAGAAAAAAGTGAATAAATACAAAGAAAAAGGAAACAACACCCAATTCGAATAAGCAATAAAGGAGTAAAAGGGAGAATATCAGAGGCACGATAAAGTAGTAGAGCCAATAATGTAAAATGTAGTGTCAAGGTGGGTGAATCACTATATACCATATGTATCATACCTACCTCCAAGTTGTAACGCCTCGAGTATGCACACCAGATGTCGTACAGTGGTCATAATCCTAAAGGACCACAAGCTAACCCATGATTGGTACCTGCTACAATTATTGAATAATAATACTGTATAGTGCAGAAATTAGGTAAAAAATTGCCATAAGGTTCAAAACTAAAAACAAATGTTGAGTACTTAAGATCAATACTGTAACCTGAACATTCGATTGAAATAGTCTAGTTTGGAAAGCTTCTAACTGTCTGAATATGGAGTTGATGGGACAAGGCTCCAACTAACTTCGACTACTGAAAATATATTGAAATTGAAATAACAACTCTATCCTTGAACTTTGAGAACTCACCACTAACTCTGCTACTGATAATCTAGGATGCTAAGTATGGTCAGGAGCCCCTGCATCTGAACCTATGATATAGGACATTATAGCATAAAAGAAAGGTATGCGTCAGTACTTTAAATGTACTAGTATGCTAGGGAGGTAAGGATGAATGCATGTGTTCATATACATGAACAATAACTGACTGAATGGCATGAACACAACTGAATGACAGTATATGTATATCTGAAACTGTTGTAAATAATAATTATGCAATGCTATTCATATAACTACCAATAGTGCAACTGAGATTTCATTAACACTGGATAATGAGTTCAGAAAAACTGAATGACTGATATCTGAGTTTACTGATGCTGTATTACTGTTAATTGAGTGACTATTTTTTTACAGTCCTGATTCTGTAGAACTGAACTGAGTTCTATACTGAGTTAGGCGACTGTATCTGACAGTCCTGATTTTGAAATTGAACTGAAGTTTTATACTGAGTCTGAAACTAAAACTGTGTTAATATTCATCTAAACGACATTCCACGATTATGAACTGAGTTGGGGTCCAACCAGTGACCCCAGTTGGAAGGGTGTTAGCACCTTTCCAAGGGATACTAACAATGGCTATGAGTTAACCCTCTTTGAAAGAAAGCTTTTTTGTCAACCTTCGCTGGTAGGAAAACTCGTACGAGATGTATTAACCCTAGACTGGAAGGAAGACATCTCAACCTATGCTGGCTACATAGTTCGATAATGCAGGGATTGCTACTAAGGGTCAAACCCTTTACTGACAGGAATGCCCCCATCCCTGGTTTACTCGATTCTGATTCCTACTCCTAACTGAATAGATACTGAGCTGATTTCTAGACTATACTTGGCTTGACTAAACTGTAACTGATCATGCTGTCTATCTGAACTAGACTGAGTTCACTAAGTTTTGATAACTGACTGAATACTATGAGTTCTATTAATTGGATGAATATACTGAGTTATATTATTTGACTGAGTACTACTGTATGTGACATCACTTAGAATATTTTAAAACTACTTTAAAACTAGGTAAACAACTAGATTGTCGGGTATTAGATACCACAAGTCTCGATAGCATAAATTGTAAAACATAGCATAATCTGGAAAACATGATAGCTAGACACTTTGTCACAATTCATTAATTGAGGCATTTTCACAAAAATTTGCATGGCATGAACTTGTATACACGCTAACATGATATGGTTTCATTACTCAACTCACATGAACAATTCATCAAACACTTGGGGAGCATATTTATACACATGATAATACTATAACATGCAGGCATCATGATATAAATCCCAAACTCACAAATTCAAGGGCTTTTAACATTAAACCATATAACAACACACACGTGCTATTTGTTTCTCAAGAAACTTGCAATTAATCATGGATTATAAACCCAACTACATCATAATCATGAATACAATCAAATTCAACTTGAAATTCGTGAAAAGAAATCAACTTGTAATTTAAAAATGGTTCTTGAACTCCAAGGGTGGAAGGAAACCCTTAGATGAATATCTAACATACCTTGATACTTGAATTCGTGAATATTGATGGTGAATTTCTTAAATGTTGATCTTGACTTGATGGACTAGGGTTGTTCTTGAGAGGATTTTAGTGAATAATGAGAGTATTTTACTAATTGAGGGGTTTAATCTCATGTTTTGGGGATGATTAAAAGTGGAGAAAATGTCCCAAATACCCCTCTGGATGCTGATTTAAGTATCAAAATGCATCCCCAGGGATGCAATGACCATCGCGTGGCATTGAGTTTACATTGGTTCACTAGAAACTGGGGAAAAATTATCTGTCGATGCGATGGGCAATGTGACGTGTCAAGATCGCCTTAACCCATTATTTTGGTCACCTAAATATGATTCAAATGAGGTTTAAAAAATCCAAAACTCACTCGGAGTGACCTATTGGCACACCTGATCATGATTCAATCCAAGGATCGACGTTTTAAGGTCATTAGGGTTGTAAAATAGGATGTCTAACTTATGAAGGCTAAAATAATTTTAAGTATAAACACTTAGCTGAAATATCAAAGTTTGGGACCTCTTTTCAAGCTTTAACAGACTGAGTTAAGCTTAGGATTTTGTGGGTCTTACAATATCTCCCGCTTGGGAATATTCATTCTCGAATGAGACTGACTAAGCTGAGAATACTGATAGACTAAATCTATATATATTTAAATTTCACAACTGAGGCATGATTATATGAGTGAAAGTACTGATATACTAAGTTATCATACTGACATGCATAACTAAAGCATGACTGAGTTCTAAAAACATGACACATGTGAGCTATTTCATAAGGGTATGCATGATATGAGAATGCTATGCAACTGAACCGATATAGAGTTGTAAAGGTAATCTAAGCATGGAACTAAGTAAATTCAAGGAAAAATATTACTTTGAGTTGAGTTTATGTTTGCGGCCAAGAAGTGAGGTTACTTGGTTTTCATATCTACTTCTGCTACCCAAGTAGATCCTTCAACGGACTGATTCCACCAAAGAACATTAAATAGAGAAACCTCTTTGTTCCTTAGTCTTTGAACTTGAAAATTGAGAATTTCAACTGGGGTTTCCTCATAGGTGAGGCTGTTCTGGAGATCAATGCCCTCTATCAAGACTACAACTACTGGGTTACCTATGTATTTCTTTAGCAAGGAGTCATAAGACACTGGGTGCACTGAAGGTATGTCTGAAGACAACTCAAGCTCGTAAGTTACCTTTTCGAAATGACTAAGAATTTGGTAAGGACCAACATATTGGGGACTGAGTTTCCCTTCTTGCCAAACCTCTTTACTCCCTTCATAGGAGAGATTTTCAAATGCACAAAGCCACCAATCTCAAACTTGAGATCCTTTCTTCGCACATCTACATACGATTTCTGTCGGCTCTGAGCTGTATTACACCTTTCCCTAATCAAATGAACTTTTTCTAAAGCATCAAATACCAAGTCAGGACCTACGACTACGACCTCACACTCTTCAAACCAACCAATAGGAGATCTCCATATTCTCTCATAGAGCACCCCAAACGGAGCTATGTGAATGCTGGAATGATAATTGTTATTTTATGCAAACTCAATCAAGGGCAAGTTGTCATCCCAACTACCCTTGAAGTCAATGGCACAAGAACTTAACATATCTTCCAAAGTTTAAATATTTCTTTTGACTTGACCATCTGTCTAAGGGTGAAAGGATGTATTGAGGTAAGCTTGGGTACCAAGGCCCTTTTGGAAGGCTTTCAAAAAATAAGAGGTAAACTGGGTACCTCTATCAGAGATAATAGATATTGAGACTCTGTGTAACTTGACCAGTACTTTGACATAGAGTTTGGCATAGTTCTCAACTGAATAAGAGGCATGAACTAAGATTATTTGGTTATCTTGTCTACAATGACCCAAATGGAATCGTGTTGACAATGAGTATGGGAAAAACCCAACACAAATTCCATGTTCACTTTCTCCCACTTCAATGTGGGAATATTGAACTCCTACATAGATCCACTGGGCTTCTGATGCTCAATCGTAACCTGGTGACATGTAGAGAACTTAGCTACAAACTCTACAATGTCCCTCTTTATCCCACTCCACCAATAAATCTCCCGCAAATCATGGTACATATTAGTGGCCCCTGGATAAATAGAGTAATGCGCACCATGCATTTCTACAAGAATTTGTTGTCTTAAGTCATCTACACCTGGCACGCATAGTCGACCCTGGCAACGCAACACACTATCTCCCCCTTGGGAGAAAACCTCTACTTTATGATCTCTGACTGACTCTTTCAACTTGACTAAACTGGAATCTCTGTCCTGCTTTTTCTTTCACTTGGAAACTAGAGATGATTCTAAACTATTCTTCACCCACACACTACTTTCTACTGAATCGACTAAGAGAACACTTAGTCGAGCAAGCTAATAAACTTTCTGAACTAACTTCTTCTTACCATCCTCCACGTGATCAATACTACCCATAGACATCCTATTGAGAGTATCATCTACTAAATTGGCCTTGCTCGGATGAAACAGGATGCTCATGTTGTAGTCTTTCAATAACTCTAACCATCTTCTCTGATGTAGGTTTAGATCTTTCTGAGAAAAAACATATTGCAGGCTTTTATTATCTGTGAAGACATCTACATGTACCCCATACAAATAATGTCTCCAAATCTTTAAGGTAAATACAACATCTTCTAACTGAAGATCATGAGTGGGGTAATTCTTTTTATGGGGCTTAAGCTGTCTACAGGCATAGGCTATGAATTTACCTTCTTGTATTAAAACACACCCCAAACCCACTCTGAAAGCATCAAAATATACCACAAACCCATCTGAGCCATTTGGTAAAGTAAAAATTGAGGTGTAGTGAGTTGAGTCTTTAACTCCTGAAAACTCTTCTTACTAGAATCTGACCACTGGAACTTGACTTTCTTCTGAGTCAATCTAGACATGGGGGATGCAATGGATGAGATTTCTTCATCAAACCATCGATAATAGCCATCCAAACCCAAGAAACTCTTGATATTTAATAGAGAGATAGGTCTGGATAGTTTCCCACTGCTTCAATCTTTTAAGGATCAACTCTAATGCCATCACCAAAAACTATATGACCAAGGAAAGCTACTGACCTTTAGCCAAAATTGGGACTTACTGAATTTAGCAAATAACCGATGGATTCTAAGAGTTTGTAATACTATTTTGAGATGGTCTGCATAATCATGTTCACTACAGGAGTAGTCAAGAATGTCATCAATGAAGACTATAACAAACATGTCCAAGTACTGCTTGAACACGCGGTTTATCAAGTCCATAAAAGCTGCTGGAGCATTGGTAAGACCAAATGACATGACTAGGAATTCAAAGTGACCATACTGACTTCTAAAAGCTATTTTCAAAATGTCACATTCTCTGACTCTGAGCTGATGATAGCCTGATCTGAGGTTTATCTTAGAAAAGTAACTGGCGCCCAGAAGTTGGTCAAACAAGTCATCGATTCTAGGAAGTAGATACTTGTTCTTAACTGTACTTTATTTAGCTGATGATAGTCTATATATATTCTAAGAGAAATTCCTTTTTTTTATGCATGAATAGAACTGGTGCACCCCAAGAAGATATGTGGGGTCAGATGAATCCCTTATCTAGGAGATCCTTCAACTGTTCTTTTAACTCTTTGAGTTCTTATAGGGCCATTCTGTATGGAGGGATAGAGATAGGCTGAGTATCTTGAAGAAGGTATATTCCAAAGTTAATTTCCCACTTGGGAGAGACTCTTGGAAGATCTTCGGGAAACACATCTGGGAATTCACATGCTACTGGAACTAACTCAAGATTAGGAGTCTCTGAACTAGAGTCTTTAACTCAAACGAGATGCTAAGCATACCCCTAAGATATCATTTTTCTCTCCCTGAGGTAGGAAAAAAGCTGCCCCCTAAGTGCTGAAGTACTACCCCTCTACTTAAGGACAGGTTCATTTGAAAACTAAAAATGGACAACTCTATTTCTGCAGTGAACTGAAGCATATCATGAATAAAGACAATCCATGATGAGAATGACATCAAAATTTGTCATATCTAATTCAACTAAGT
Source organism: Capsicum annuum (assembly GCF_002878395.1). Classification (NCBI taxonomy): domain Eukaryota; kingdom Viridiplantae; phylum Streptophyta; class Magnoliopsida; order Solanales; family Solanaceae; genus Capsicum; species Capsicum annuum. Next base: position 143,017,943 of record NC_061121.1, on the reverse strand, counting down.
CTGCTGAAGTGACTTTCTGAGATACCATAATCGGACAATTCCTATATACCCGTCAGGCTATGATAGATTTACCCACTAGGGTAGAGACTAAGAAAGGCTATGCTAGGATTTCAAGACTGACTCTGAAGTCAATAGCTATATAAGGAGTTACAAAGGGCAAATAAGCTCTTGGATCTAGCAAAGCATAATATACTAGTACACCTCAAATCTAGTACACAAAATTTTATACGATGCTCATGACCTCGAAGGACCATAAGCTAACCTATGACTGATATCTGTACCTGAACACTACATAATATACTATATAAATGCAGAAATAGTAGGCTAAAATATTCTATAAGGTTCAAAACTAACAAGCATATGATAAAACCATATCTGAATAATGTGGTATGACAATACCAAAATAAAAACAATGTCTGAAACATCTAGTTTGAAAATATTGTAGTATGAAAGCCTCTAAACTGTCTGAATAAAGAGTTGATGGGATATGTCCCCAACTAACTCCAACTACTAAAATAAACTATGTAATGAAGAAATAAAGTAATGATCATGTCCTTGAAGAATGAGGACTCACTGCTAACTCTGACTGCTGAAACTGAAATACTACTGATGCTCTGGAGTTCATGCTTCTGAAGCTATAGTAAAGAGTAAAAGACCATAGCACAAATGAGTCAATACGATTGAATGTACTGTATGCATGTGAGGTAGGCTGAATACAAAGGGTTCAAATGCATAAACAATGCTAACTAACTATATAACATGAATACATGCATGAATAAGTGACTGTGACTGAATTCAGGATGGTACTGACTACTGAGTATGATTACAGATAACATGAGTCATTGATAACTGATATAACTGATACTGAGTGACTTTATCTGACAGTCTAGGTTTTGACAGAACTAACTAAGTTTCGTACTATTCTGAGTTGACTATATCTGACAGTCCTGAAATTTTTAAGAACTATCTGAGTTCTATTACTGAGACTGAGTCTGAAACTATAACTGTGGAAAGTAGTCATCTAACTGACATGCCCCAAATAAAGAAGTATAGCTAGGTTAGGGTCCAATCTGTAACCCCAATTGAAAGGGTGTTAATACCGCGCCACTAGTAAAGACAAGCTGTGGTTGAACCTCATCTGAAAGTGTCCCCAATAGAGAACGGTGGGACCCTCATCTGACAGTGTTTATCCATCCCATCAACCCTTATTTATCAGTGTTGATGTCTAAACCTATACTTCTACATAGTTCTGGAATGCAAGGATTGCTTCTAAGGATCACACCCTCAATTGTCAGTTTGTGTCCTCATCCTTGGGTTCACTCGGTGCTAAATCCTACTCCTATTTGAATAGACACTGAATATGATCAACTAAACTAAACTGGACTAAGTTCATTGAGTTTCATAAATGATACAATGCTACTGAGATTACTGAAGTATTGAGCTTTCTGAGATTACTGGGATTATTGAGTTTACTGAGTTTTCCTGAGTCACATGACTGACTGAATTCTACTAAACATGGCTTGACTGAGGATATCATGAAATACATGGAACTGGCTCTTGGAACACAACTAAATTATCGATTTCAAGTACTACCAGGACTCGATAGAAGGAATTTGACAAGGCATGACATTCTTGAATACACGACCAACATCAACAATCCATAATACAATAAGTTGGGGATTTCATGAAGTACATGGTTATCATAATCTTGTACATGGTAGGAATGCATATAGTTAATGTCATAATTTCATACTCTAACATCATGAGCATTCAAGCAAACATCTACATTGCACATTAATAGCATGGGAGTCATTTGAACATAAGGATAAAACATGAATCCTTCACTTAAGTCACAATTGAGTCATATTACATAATTTCTAGTCTCTTAGGCATTTTGTCAAATACTTAGGGTGCATGAATTAGGGCATGGCATAATCATTAAATCAACATATCATAACCAACTAAAATTCATGGTTTTCAACTTACATGCTAACATAATTTCATAAAAACACATAAAGATTCCAACTTGGAAATCATACAATAACAACAGCCACATGAAGATAATCAACACATAACATGAATATCATAATTCATAGTTTAAAACTTGATTCTTGGGCTTCATGGATGAAATGAATCCATGAATGAACACTATGCATACCTGAGAAAGGAAACCCTGAAGGTTCTTGGAGTTCTTGGATGAATTTCTTGAGATTGACCTTGATTCTGAAGGGTTAGGGTTTTGTTTTTCTTGAGAAAAAATGTTCTTGATATTGGGGAAAAAGTGAATAATAAGTAGCTAAGGATTTTTTTAGGGCTTAAATCTCACATCTGGGTGGAATAAAATCATGGGAAAAGACCCATTTAACCCTGGACACATCTTTTTAATTTTTGTAAAAATTTCCTCATTTGGACCCCAGGCACGATGCGGAGCTATAGCGTCATGTCTCTGGAAAGTGATAGCCAGAAAATTGCATGGTGGCGTGATGCGGTACAATCGCATTTCCACCTTGGCGTGATGTGGTATCACGTTAGAACATTGGAAAAAGAACAATTATGAACTGGGCCTTTGGTGCGACACGTCAATATCGCGGAGCAACACTGGAAATTGACAATTGGTTTTAAGATGGCTCTATGACGTGCTGATGGATCAAGTGCTACACTGTCTCACTAAAAGGGCTCTAACTCTTTGCCTAGGTGTCAGATTTGGGCGAATTTGGTATCGATAGAATTCTTATTAAATTTTCCACACAAAAAAGTGAAAATCTTAAAAATTCCTCATATATAAAATTGTATTTTTCTTTAAATAATGTCTTTGACATCTTTAGGATGAATTTAAGCTAGGTAGAAGTATGGGGTATTACACCATTGGTGGCACTAGAAGTGACACCCTACTATTCAGGTGATCAGACTGAGCTGAAAGACGATTATGCTGACTCTACAAACCCACCTAAGGACACTCTTTAACATAGTGTCTTGGCTTGCCATATCCAAAACATACATCACTGCCAGCACTGCAGACACCCTGGTGGTTTTTGCCACACTTCTAGTAAAAAGGATTTGTTCGGGCACTTCTAACACTACCTTGAGGTTTAGGACCTGGTTACCTATATTTATTGTCGTTTATGAATGTTGGCACCAGAGCACTAGCTGAGGACAGTGCTGGAATTGAAGATTTTGAGCAAAAATGAGAACGATTTTGACACTCTGACTTAGGCAAAGTGAAGTTGAAGCTACCTGTTCTAGCTCTTTTGTGCTCCCTCTCCTTCTCCTTATTCTTAGCCTCCTCTATCTACTGAGCATAAACCATGATCTTGGATATGTTTATCTCATTAATCAGCATTACAGTTCTACCCTCCTTGACCATACTGTTAGACATGCCAGACATAAATTTACTCATCTTAGATCTGCTATTATCTACCATATGGGGGCCATATCTAGCTAGCTTAAACTTGAGAGTATATTCTTTCACTGTTAGGTTACCCTGGTTCAGATTAATGAACTCCAAAACCTTTGCTTCCCTCAACTCTATTAGGAAGAACCTATCCAAAGAAGCAGTAGCAAAATCCTTCCATTCTAAGAGCCTTGTATCTGCGACCCTCTCTGCCTTCTACTGCTTAAACCAAGAGTGAGCCATATCCTACAACTGATATATGGCTAACTCAGCACTCTCACTAACTATTACCCCATAATATCTATGACTTTCTACACCTGATCAAGGAATTTCTGTGGGTTCTCCTCTGACTTAGACTAGATAAAAGCTAGAGGGTTCATTCGGGTGAAGTCCTAAATTCTATTTGTAGTAGTATTGTCCACTGGGTTGGTAGGAACGGTAGCTGGGCATTTATTCTAGGCTTTCACAAAATGAGCTAGAGTGTTGAAAGCTGCTCTAAATTCTTCATGGGAAACATGCTCGTATAGAGGTTTTGGTTAGACGAGTGAAGGTGTTGGCTGATTTCCTGTTCTACTTCTGTTATTCTTTTTGGGAGGCATGTTCTGTAAATAGAAGTAAGAAAAAGATTTGACTGAGAGTGTAACTTGATCTCATGCTTACTCGCACGATATGACTACTTAAAGAAGGGAATCTTTTCCTAAAATTCCTCATAGCCTCTTATTCATAAGTGTGGTATGCTACACACCCATGAAAAAGACTCTACTAGATGTAAATTTTAGACTTCCTAGGACTCTGTTGAAGCTTAGGCTCTGATACCAAGTTTGTAACGCTCTGAGTCTGCACCATGGACATCACATGGTCCTCATAATCTCGAAGGACCACAAGCTAGCCCATGACTGGTACTTGCTACAATCATTGAATAATAATACTGTATAATGTGAAAAATAGGCAAAAAATTTCAATAGGGTTCAAAACTAAAATCAAATGCTAAATACTAAAAATCAATACTATAAACTGAATATCTGTCTGAAATAATCTAGTCTGAAAAGACTCTAACTGTCTGAATATGGAGTTGATGGGACAAGCTCTCAACTAACTCCGACAACTAAAAATGTACTAAAATTGAAATAACATCTATATCCTCAAACTACGAGGACTTACCTCTAACTCTACTGCTAATAATCTTGGCTACTAAGTGCGTCAGGAGCCCGTGCCTCTGAACCTATGATATAAGACATCATAATGCAAAATAAAGGTATGCATCAGTACTTTAAATGTACTGGTATGCTAGATGAGGTAAGGCTGAATGCATGAGTTCATATACATGAACAATAACTGACAGAATAACATTAACATAACTGAATGAGAGTACATGTTTATCTGAAACTGCTATAAATACTGATTATGCAATTCTATGAACATAACTATAAATATTGTAACTGATATTTCATTAGCACTGGATAATGTGTTCAGAAAAATTGAATGAATGATATCTAAGTTTACTGATGCTGTATTACTGTTAACCGAGTGACTATTTTTGATAGTCCCAATTCTGTAGAACTAAACTGAGTTCTATGCTGAGTTGGATGACTATATCTAATAGTCCTGATTCTGAAATTAAACTAATATTTTATACAAAGTATGAAACTAAAACTGTGGGAGTGTTTATCTAACCAACATTTCCTGATTATGAACTGAGTTAGGGTCCAACCTGTGGTCCCAGTTGGAAGGATGTTAGCACCTTGCCAAAGGATACTAACAATGGCTATGAGTTAAATCTTTCTAACAGGAAGCTCTTTCATCAACCTTCACTTAAAGGAAAACTCATACGGGATGTATCAACCTTAGACTGGTAGAAAGATATCTCAACCTACGCTGGCCACATAGTTCTGTAATGCATGGATTACTACTAAGGGTCAAACCCTTTATTGATAGCAATGCCCCCATCCGTGGGTTCACTCGGTGTTGATTCCTACTCCCAACTGAATAGACATTGAACTAATTTCTAGACTGTATTAGGATTGACTAAACTGTTATTGATTGTGCTATCTATCTAAATTGGACTAAGTTCATTGAGTTTTGATAATTAACTGAATACTCTGAGTTTTGTTAACTGGCTAAATATACTGAGTTCTATTATCTGACTGAGTACTATAGTACGTAACATCACTGAGACTATTCCAAAACTACTATAAATCTAGGTAAACAACTAATTGTTGGGTATTAGATAGCCCCAGGACTCGATAGCGTAAATTGTAAAATATAGCACAATCTTGAAAACATGATAGCTAGACACTTTGTCACAATTCATTCATTGAGGCATTTTAGGAAACATTTGCATGGCATAAACTTGTATACATGCTAACATGATATGATTTCATTACTCAACTCACATGAACAATTCATCAAACACTTAAGGAGCATAATTTCTACACATGACAATAGTATAACATGCAAGTATCATGATCAAAATCCCAAACTCACAAATTCAAGGGCTTTTAACATGAAACCATGTAACAACATATGCATGCTATTTGTTTCTCAAGAAACTTGTAATTAATCATGGATTATAAACCAAACTACATCATAATCATGAATATAATTAAATTCAATATAAAATTTGTGAAAAGAAATCAATTTATAATTTAAAAAGGGTTCTTGAACTCCAAGGGTGGAAGAAAACCCTTAGATGAACACCTAACATATCTTGATACTTGAATTCGTGAAGTTTGATGGTGAATTTCTTGAATCATGATCTTAACTTGATGGACTAGGGTTTGGTCTTGAGAGGATTTTATTGAATAATGAGAGTATTTTACCTATTAAAGGGTTTAATCTTGTATTTTGAGGCTGATTAAAAGTGGGGAAAATATCTCAAATACCCCTCTGGACGCTAATTTAATTACTGAAAAGTGTGCCCAACAACATGCCTACCAACGTGCCTCATTGATGTCATCAATGCAATAACCATCGCACAACATCGAGTTTGCATTGGTTCACTGGAAATGCACTGAAAACTGGGTAAAAATTATCTATTGATGCGATGGGCAACGCGATGCATTGAGATCTCATCGACCCATTATTTTGGTCACCTGAATATGATTCAAATAAGGTTCGAAAACTCTAAAACTCACCCAGAGTGACCTATTGACACACCTGATCATGATCTAATCTAAGGATCGATGTTTTAAGGTCATCAAGTTCATAAAATAGGGTTACCAACTTATGAAGGCTAAAATAATTCTAAGTATAAACACTTAGCTAAAATTTCTAAGTTTGGGACCTCTTTTCAAGATTTAACGGACTGAGTTAAGCTTAAGATTTTATGGGGTCTTACACAATCCTACATTACAAGCCTAGAAAAGTTCTATAGTGATCCTAGTCAAACTGTCCAAAAATCTAAGGTATAGAAAATAAGGTCAAGCCTATGGTATTTTATGCACATTGTTGGAAATTCTTTTAGAGTATATGCACATTGTTGGAAATTCTTTTAGAGTATAAGTGTTATATAGTTCCTACATTTATATGCATTATGATGCTGTGAGAGTTAGGACTTCTTTTTTAGAGGGTAAATGGGTTGGATTATTTATTGCGTATTTGTTCGAGTAGTGTCAATTGCATATATGTTGGGTTGTTTGTTGCTAATGTAATGCCATAAGTTGAGTCCTTTGTATCATACATATTGTTGTGCTACATGGATCCACACAGTGATGTTTAAAGTGTGAATAGGAGGGGGTAAGAAATTTGAGCTAAAATGAGTTTACTTCTGTAAGTGCCTTAAGTTTCTTTTAGTTAAACATTGTGTTTTTTTATTATGTGTTAGTTGCCCAAGGACATGCAAAATTTTTAAGTTGAGGGTGTTGATGTGCCATGGTTCCATCTCAGTTGCATTCTTAAAACAAGGAAATTGTAGAAGTACTTAAGTATTCTTTCTATATGTGATGTGCTTTTGTGTTTATTTGTAGGAAAATGGAGTTCAGGGACAAGAATGAGCAAAAGGGATGAAAAGGATCCGAGAAAGATACCTATGAGCCAATAGGTAGGCCACGTAGGTTGATGAGCCTAATGTTCTATGGTTTCATAAAACATATGATAAAATTAAAGAATAGGCATGTAGTTAAAGCTATTTTATTGGAGTTGTTGTGTTTTTGGTGTGATTTTATAGGAAATGAGGTATTGGAAGCCAACCAAAAGAAAGTAGAATGAAAAGCCAAAAAATGACCACTTAGCTTGGCACCTACACGCCATAGCTACCACGTACTGGGCGTAGGTGGTTTCGTATGTATTAGAACTTGGAAAAGGAGAGACAAAATTTTGGGAATGGAACCTACGCCCCCACCTATAGCTGTAGGTATAGGTGGATCTGTAGGTGGCTGCTGAGGCATTTTTTCTAGATCATTTTGGATTTATTTCCCAGGGTTTCCATTTAACCTAAATATGCTCCTATGATGTTTTTACTCCTTATTATGTACATTTATTCAAGTTTTCCTTTTTTATTAGGATTTGAATTCTAGGGCTTCCATGTAATCTATAAATACCCTTTTTATCTTTCTCAATGAGTTTAGCCAAGTTTACACCCTTGGGGGCAACTATATACTCTTATTATTCTTGGTTTGATTTTGGTTTGTTCTTTAATTTGTGACTTTGGTTTTTCTTTTTTAATTATTTTGAGATTGATTCTATGATTTTTTATATGAATTCCATGAATTATCTTGCAACTATAAGTGGCTAATTTCCTTAGCTAGGGTTGTCGGAACCTCGGCGGATTAACCAAGCAGAGAAAGTGCCAAGTCATTCTAGATAAAGATTCTCGCATGTATTGTGGTTTTCATTGTTTTAATTGATTTATCAGCGGTGGCCAATGTTAATATCCTACCTATATTCACTACTTGTTTCACAAGAAAGGTAGAGAGTAGGAAATGAAAATCACAATAGTGAGTTAGAGTTAATTGCCGAAATAAGCTTACCTACACTATCTACTTAAGACAATTATCTTTCACCTAATAACTTGAGGCTGAAATAGTAATAGTTAAATTGGGATCCAGGATGAGTCTTAGTAAGAGGACACCCTGAGAGTCAAAAGGTAAAGGGTGAAATCAATCAATGAGTCCACAAGACAGTTGATGGTACATAACTTATTGGATCCTACAAGCAAGGCATTGGAATAGTTAGATAGTGCATGATAAATCTTTGGAGTTAGAAGCCAGGGGGTACACATGCCTAGTGTCATCTTAAATTGATTGCAACCTCAATAATCTTGTTTTGTTACTTTTTAATATTTCAGAGAATCCACCTATTTACTCTCTGTACTGCCAGGTGATTTCAACAAGTTCAAGTAAGATTTCTGACGTATTCCCTGTGGGATCGACCCTAACTTGAGTTGGGTTACTATATTTTCACAATGACTACTTTATCCTTCTAAGGAGATATAGTTTGGGTGACATTAGAGACAAAGTTTTTCAAGTTGATGATGTCCTCTAATTCCTAATCCCCCTACCTACAAGGTATAACTACTACCTATGGATCATAGGTAGACATCATAGGTAGGTGATCTATAGCCTGAATATTCCTGTGATTTCCATGAGCACATTTACGCTCTGTAGGTACTACCTACGACCCATAAGTGGGTCATAGGTTGGTGCCGTCTCAATTTTCCTACTTTGTTTAGGATAGATTTTATGACGTATCTATAAATATCCATTGGATGTTTTGTTATCAGTTTACACCCTTTATACACATTTTACATTGTTTTGAGTTCTAAGATACATTATTGATCTTGGAATTATTGTTCTTGTTTTTTAGAGTTGAGATTAACGTGAGATTTTTGCTTTTCATTACTATTCTTTGTAAGTTCATTCTTATGACTTCATCTATGAAATGTATGTGTTTTCTTACAATCATGAGCAGCTAAACCCCATAACTAGAGTTGTGGGAACCTGATGGATTAATAAAGTAGAGGAAGTGCATAGTCATTCTAACTTGGTGTTCTTGTATGTATTGGGATTTCTTTCGTTTTGATTGATTTCTTGAAAGTTCCAAATGTTAGGAACTCACCTATATTTGATACTTTTTGAGAGAGAGGTAGCCATTAGGAAAATGACATGACCACAGTAATTTGAAGCTACCAATCTTCATCTAATTAACTTGAGACTGAGAGAAGTTAGTTCAACTGAGATCTAGGACAAGGGTTATTAATGCGACACTCTGAGAAAATGAGGAAATGAGTGAAATTCACCTAAACCAAGGTTGAGAGATGGTTAGGTGATACAAAACTTGTTAGACTTTTCTTGCAAGGCATTGAGATAGTCTGACGAGCATGATAAATCTGTAGAGTTATAAAGTCAGGGGGAGCACAATCCTAGTGATCATCTTATATTGATAGAAACCCTAATTGTCCAACATTATAACTGTTACTCTTACTATCACAAACCTCTCACATTTACTTTTTCATTTCCAATTAACTTAGCAAGCTCGAGATAGATTTTTGACCTATTCCTCATGGTATCGACGCCAACCTTATTGGGTTCTATATTTTACAAGCTACCATGTTATACTTTCTTGGAGGTAAAATTTGGGTGACATCAAGTAGTCCAAGACAAAAACTCGGGACCCTTTTTGTAGTTTTCCTCATTTTGCAATACACACTACGAATCTTGACAAAGCAAACCAACCCCTCCACGATAAATACTATAATTGGAGTACCATAACTCTGCCGGAAGTTGCTATGCTTTTTATACTCGTTGTATATCCAACCATTCGATCAAAATCAAATATTATTGTTTATATCAATACAAAATTTTATTTAGCTACCACATTCTCACATTTGATCCAAAACTAGACTAGCCCTAATTCCTCAATCTTTAGCAATGAGGATTCCAGGTGCATCTTTTACCTCCAAATTCAATGTAACAACATTTTGGGTCATTACATTAGATACTAATGTTTCCCAAATTACACCTCTCAAAAAGTGTAAAGCAATCTCTAAATCAAATATAGAACCCAACAGGGTTGGGGTTGATCCCATGAGGAATAAGACAATATCCTGTCAAGAGTTTATTTATGTAACTGGTAATTTTAGTAAACAAAAATTTTTTTTTTTAATGTAAATTGTAATAGTAGCAGTTGTTGGCTTATTGGACTTTGATCCCAATTTTTTTTAATAGAGTGGATCCCAAGTTTTTTTTTACAGGTTGTGTGTGCTAGCAGACCATCCAGATGCCTTCCAGCAAAATTTAACAAAATATGTATCATCTAATCATCTCTTGACCTGTGTTGAGTGAATTTTTCTCATTTCCTCTAGGACATAAAGTGTTGCATTACTAACCCTTGTTTTATGCTATCAGATTAACTCTCCCGATTAAGGCTTAAGTTAATCAGATGAGGGATGATAGCTTTAAATGTCTATTATTATCTCCTTTTATCAAAATCTACCACTGTATCTCTCTCTCACACACAAATTTAGAATACATCTGAGTTCCTAGTGTTTGCAATCATTAAGAAAGAAATCAAATCAAAGGAAATACCAACATATGCAATCACACCAGTCTAGAATGTCTTCGCACTTAACCCACTTTGTTAATTTATCATGGTTCCCACAACTCTATTTATGGGGTTTAGCTACTCATGAATGTAAGCATGCAAGATAAATTCATATATGAAAGCATAATTTTGCACTTACAAGAATAAGATAAAAACTCGGAAATCTCAAATTGAATAAAAGTCTAAAAAACCAATATCAATAGTTCTACAATCAATAATTTTTCTACGAACCACAAAATAATGTAAAAGTATGCAAACTAGTCATAAACCAAAATGAGAGTATTTATAGATACAAAATGAATCCTATCATAAACTGTGTAGGAGAACCAGGTTATCAACATGCTACGACTCATGTATGGAGTTGTGGATTAGACCCACGAGTCATCAGTATCATCTGTGAAAATAAGAATACATCATGACCTAAAAATTCTTATTCATAATCTGGTTCCACAAGTTGTGCATCAAGTCCATGAGTCATAGGTCTGAGTCTTAGAACTCAAACTCAAATTTCATCCTCAGAGCTCCATCTACGAGTGCACTTCACGGGTCATGGGTTCTCTTTATGGGTTGTGGATCACACCCTTGATTCTGCAATTTGTTTTTACTTAACAAATTTTATTTCTTTTTTTCTCAGATTTTCCTCCGCAAGCTGTTTTCTTGCACAATCATAAAAAAACACATCATACCTTACAAAATAAGAATGTTCTTGCATAATTTCCTTGTTTTAAGCATCAAAAGTGCCATGAAACCATGGAACATCAATACCCTCAACTTAGAATATTTGCACGTCCTTAGGCAAATAAAACACAATAAACACACACAATGCCTAACTAAGAGGGAAACCTAAGCTACCAACGATAGTTAATTCATTTAATTTTGCACAATATTACTACCCCCTCCTATGCACAACTTTTAAAACCATTGTGTGTATATCATGCAACACAATATCATGACACAAAAGAAATCAAGTGATGCAATTACTTTACAAATAAAACCAAGCATATAAGCAAATGACATTATCTGACAGATAAGAGTTAACAATGTAACCCATGTACTCTCACAATAAAGAAATCCCATAATATAATATTATACTAATAAATATAAATGTAGGGACTACATAGAAGCACCCACACTAACACTCACAAAGAATTTCAAACAATGTGTGTGAAATACCATATCCTTGCCCTTACTTTCTATGCCTTAGTTTTTTGGACAATTAGACTGGGATCACTATAGGACTTTTCTCGGCTTATAATGTAGGCTAGGGGGCAGGTATATTACATATGGGTAATAGTGACTCAAACCTCCTTGACACTATGCTTATGCTTTTAGCTCCACTTTTTTAACCATGATCATTTTATTCAATTCTCCGTTAGTTATTTTTAGATTGGGTGTGGTTTTGCTTTATACATTCTATTTTTTTCTTCTTTTTTTCTACTACACCCAAATCTACTTTCTTTTCTTTTGTTAACTTCTTCTTCATACCCATATCCAACTATGCACCCCTATGATAACCACCCTCAACTTAGATGATTTTTCTAAGTTGAGGACACAATGCCAAAGAAGGGACCAGGGCCAAAACAGGTTTATTATAATTAAAACGGGAAGATGAATGGGTTAATACAAAAAAATTGGTCACCTAAGGCTCTAATTTGGGATCAAGGGATAGTTATTTCATTTGGTAGGGCATTAAGGCTAAAAATGGACTTATGAGTTGTCTATGATCCTGTCCCAACAAACTATCCAAAAACCTAGTCAAGATTAACGAGGTAAGTTCTGGATCACACACAAAGTAAACTAAGTAAACACCTTACACCCATATAGAACAAGGTTACTTCCTTGGATAATACCTATTAGATTCATGCATTACTAAGTTACAGTCATTCTGTCCCTAATATAATACCTACAAAATCTAATAGTAGTTACAATTTCACATATTAACAATACACAATTTGCAATAAAATTTTAGGAGGGGTATCAACAAAAATAGTTTATCACTATAAATTATTAGAAAAATTTGACTGCACTAAGGTTCCTTATTTTTCTCCTTATCAAACAAACAAAAATAACCTAAACACAACAAAGCACATCATAAACATACCAGCTCTATAATGATAACATTCTTTGGGGGAAAAGAGATATGACAATAAAAACCTTTTGGACTAAAAGAAAATAGTACCATCATCTACGAGGAAGACGGTCTAATATCTATCCATGAATGACATAAGAAAGTGATCCTTCTGGGTCCATGAATTCAGCTTCTAGTAGCCATGACTACTTTTCATCTAGTGATTGATCTCAAAGGAACTAATTCATTTTTCTCATTGGGAACCACAATGATTCCACCCATATTTGTGATAAACTAAATCAGGCTCACCCATTTTCCATCGACAATCAAGTAAACCAAACTTGCATCTAACCACTTGATGTCTTCTTTCTTCACAACCTCTTGTATGTGTGTATTTAATCTTTACTCTGCAAAACTGACACTAAGGCATCAACCTACCACATTAATAAATCAGGTTTAATAATCACTGCCAAGGTATTATTATCCCCCAAGAATGCATAACGTTAATAAGAAGGAAGGGTCTTTAATTCAAAAACTAAAGTCTCCGCGATAGATGTTTTGGCCGAAGGATTTGCTCTATTCTTCAGATCATTATGCAAATTCTTTGATGTAAATGTGTATCAACCCCTACCAATAAGCACATTCACTATCTTATCATACCCATCAATATCATTACCGTCAAAATTCGTGATCACAGTTACAAGTGCATCAACGCCATGTCGCTCCTTTATAGGTGCTACCAATTTGTCTTCGTCTACAGTGTGTATCTTAAAAACCACATGCATATACTTTGGACACTTCATCTATTAAAATATATTAATGGAAAATTACTCATCATTAATTCTTAACTTCATCTATCCTATCTCCATGTCAACGATCTTAGGCGTATTTATACTCTTAAGTGTCATTATCTATGCTTTAGCTTAGTTTTAAGGACTTTTTGTGTTCTTAATGAGTTAATAAGGGTGTAATTATGTATTCATATGTTTAAGAACATGTTTAGAGTGAATAAGGTTCAATCATAACAAGTTAAGAATCAAAATGAACACATTGAGTTTAGACAAGAAAACTAGTGTTACTAGCTTGAGCTATGTGTTATTCTAGTGTAGCTCGATAGACTCTATTGTGTTGAATGAAATAATGCTTGTTATTTGATGTTGTAGGAGACAATTGGAGGTGTTTTTGAATCTAAGTGAATCCTATAAACAATTGCTAAGAAATTGGAAAATAAGAATCAAACTCACTATGATAGAGGAGTCAAATAGATCAAAATCGAGAACTTGGGAGTACCCAACTCCACCTGAAATGCTCTCAAACCTCAAAGTAAATATAGAACCATAATCCAAAATGGTAGAAATAGGCAACCCATGCAAATGGACTATCTCTCAAACATAGTATAGGCTAATCTCTTAGCACTGAAAGTCATCCCAATAGGAATGAAATGTGTTGACTTGGTCAAGTGATCTACCATAACCCAAATACCATCCAAACAATGGGAAGTGGGAGGCATACCACTAAAAATATCCATAGTAATTCATTTCCATTTCAACTCAAGAATGGGTAACCTTTGAGTCAATCCACCTGGTCACTGATGCTCGGCCTTTACTTGATGATAACATAGACAACGAGCAATGAAATCTGCCATATCTCTCTTCATACCACTCCATCAATTGTGCTACCTCAAACATCTATACATTATTATATTATGATTGTACCGGGGAGAATAGAATATCTACAGCTGTGAGACTCATGCAAAATCTTAATCTGCGAAACACAAATATGACCATCAAATCTCAAAACACCCTTATAATCTATAGTGACCCTCTCGAACTCACCACTTAACACCTGGTCATGAAGAAAGCAAAGTATACTATCCTTAAATTGACAATCATGAATTTGCTCAAATAATAAAGGCCTTGCCTCCACACTAGAAAAAATCCTCCTAAGATCTGAAATATCAAGGTGAACCATCAAGTTAGCTAAGGACTGAATGTCCTGTGCTATTGACATCTGAGAAAATAAAATACAAGCATAGCTACCCATACTCACTACCTTGCGACCAAGGCATTTGAAACCACATTTTCCTTGCCCAGATGATACAAGATAGAAATAGGATAGTTCTTATATGACTCTATCGATATATACTCTCGAGCATTAAGCTCTATTTGGGTCATAAGATACTGAAGACTTGGATGATCGTTTAAAATCTCACAGTGTACACCATACAAATATTCCTCCAAATCTTAAGCGCAAGAACTATGACCACCAACTTTAAAACATGAGTGGTGTAGTTGCGCACATGCACCTTAAGCTGTAAAAAAGCAGAAGAAATTACACAACCCTTCTATATTAATACATAACCTAGACTAACACCAGAAGCATCACAAAACACGATGAATCCCTCACCCTCAATAGAAAGATCTAACACAGGAGTTGATGTAAGAAAATCCTTAAGCTTTCCACAGCTCTACTCATACTTCTCAGACCATCGAAAAGGAACTTTCTTCTGAGTCAATCTGGTCATAGGGGCTGAAATAGTAGAAAAGCCCTTAATGAAGCATCAATAATAACTGACCAAACCAATGAATCTATGAACCTCAATCGGTGATGTAGGTCTAGCCCAATCACGAATAGCCTCTATCTTGGCTGAGTCCACCATAATGCGTTCTTTATACACCATATGTCTAAGAAATGTCAATGACTCAAGCCCAAATCCACACATGGAGAACTTGGTAAAAAGAATTTGATCTCTCAAGCTTTGGAGCATGATCCTTAAATGCTATGCATGCTCTTTACTACTCCTCAAATACGTAAGGATGTCATCAATGAACCTAATCAATAAGGAGTCCAAATAAGGGTTGAGTACTCAGTTCATTAAATCCATGAGTGTGGTTTGGGTATTAGTAAATGCAAAAGACATCACCAAGAACTCATAATGACCATAACGGGTCCTCAAAGTTGTCTTTGGGACATCCTCGGCTTAGATGCTCAACTAATGGTAACCAGATCTCAAATTAATCTTAGAAAAAATTGTTGAACCCTAAAGATGGTCAAACAAATCATTAATGAGAGGCATAGGATAACAGTTCTTCACCGTTACCTTATTAAGCTGCCTATAATCAATAAACATAGACATGGAACAATCTTTTTTCTTCTCAAACAATACAGGAGCTACCTAAGTAGACGCACTAGGTCTAATAAAGCCCTTACCAAGAAGATCCTAAAGTTGAAAATTCATCTTCTTAAGCTCGACAAGATCCATATAGTAAGGTGCTATAGAAATAGGTATGGTGCCAGGCTTGAGATCAACGACAAGCTTAATCTCACGAATAAGGGGAATACCAGGCAGGTCAGTAAGGAACACATTAGGAAACTTGCAAATAATAGGAACAGAGTTAAATGATAGACTCACCACACTAGTATCACAGATATAAGAGAGATAAGACTCGCAACCTCTAAAATAAGTCTATTAACACATATATGAGAGATAATCCCCATCGGCTCACATATAACAACTCCCTACCACATAACTGGGGGTATACCAATATGACTAAGGTAACAGTCTTGATAAAGCAATCCATGACCACATGATAGTGGGATAACTAGTCCCTGCCTAAAATTATATCAAATCTACCATCTCACGAATAATAAGATCAACATAAGTATCAACATTACTAATTGTCATAACACATGATTAGAATACTCGATCCACCACTAAAGAATCACCCATGGGAGTAGATACATGCAATATCATAGATAATAAATCACTAGTCAACTCCAATCGTGGTACATAATAAGCAGAAATATTAGAATAAGTGAATCCCCAATCAAATAAAGCAAGGGACGACTAGAGGGACACTAAAGTCATACCTGTAAAAATAGTATCCAAAGTCTCAGCCTCTAGTCTAGTAGGTACGACATACAACTAACCACGCTCGCCACTTGGATTGACACATAATTGACTTCATGTCTTGCCTGCCTAAGAACCTCCTCGAGTACCCTAGGAACCACTCATGTGATCACGAGAACCATTTGTAGCTAAGGGATGTACTGCTCTAAAACAGGAAACACCCTGTGCTGAAAATAATTGCCCCATACTAGGGCACTAATGCACAAAATAATCAAAAGACTTGGAATCATAACATAACCTCTAGGCTGAACCAGAACAACCAAATCCGATTGACCTAGAATAGCTACCACAACTAAAATAATTAGAGGATAGACTCTTCAAAGACTAACTACTGCCTTGACCAAGGCAATCACCAGCACTAGATTGACCTTCATCAGTAATCTGAAGAGCTGCCTAAATCGGTTGACTAGGCAGACTCAAAGGCTGATAGGATTGACATAGAGAATACCCACCATAAGAACTACTACCTCTAAATTGGAAACTACTATAACTCCCTATGAAGCTGCCCTGATATCTAGCCCTCTTATCGTGGCCCTTTTGGGTCTCACAATGCATCTCCTCCATCACTTGGGCATAATCCAAAACCTTAGCAAAAGATCTACCCACAATAACTAAACTCTGACTAGAAATATAAATATGGATTCTTAACTCTCTAACAAAGAAAAAAATTCTCTGATGCTCATTGTTCAAAATAGAAGTTGCATACCTAGATAACTCATGGAAACGAGCCTCATACTCTGCAACTATCATGGAGCCCAGCTCTAATCTAGAGAACTGATCCCTTAAACAATATCTAAGACTACAAGGCATACACTTCTCCAAAAATATCTAGGAGAACAGAGTCTAAGTCAAGGGAGAAGATCCAATTAGTATAGAATCCACACAACCTCTCCACCAATGAAGAGAACACAAGTCCAACTAAACTATGGTTTAATCCACACCATAAATCTCAACAAGGCCTATACCATGGATCCTATCATCATAAGTAGTTAGAAACTTATATACATCCTCGATTGAGGCACCAAATAACCTAGACTAACCAATCCCAAGAATCTATACAATATCTTCTGCTCTTCAAAAGACATAGCAGGCTGGGAAACCGCTGGCTAAGAAACTACCAACTGAGCAACTATGTAGGACAAACCTTAACTCTTGGAGCCATAACTACAGGATGTACCCCCACCTTAGTACCACTTTGATCAGTAGACTGTGCACCATTAGATGACATACCAACAACTATCCTCAAAGTATAAATCAATGTATTTATGAGAAATAAAGAAGGAACAAACCCTGATGGAGCCTAGGTTGGTCCCTAGCCCACTATTAACTGTGGTGGAAGAATTTGTAGCTCAAGTGCAGGAATAGGGTCTGGGGAAGGCAACCTATTCTGGACCCTAGATGGGGACATATCATGAGGCTGTTCATGATCTCTAGGTCATCCATGAATAGGAAAAGGATCCCTAGGCCCGGTCTCAAGACCCTCATCTCATGTAGCGGTGGAACGTGTCCTAACTATTTGTAAAAGTGTAAAGTCAAAGGAATATTCTACAAACTAACTCAAATTCTTAGTATGATATGAGTGAAAAAAGTAAAGAACTCCTAAGAATACATTATAGCTTCCAGAAGATAGGAAATGGAAAACAACATTTAGATCCGTAGGACTCTCCTAGACATTGTACCAATAATACCGCTGAAATCTAGGCTCTGATATCAATTTTTCATGACCCAAATTATGAGTCATGATAGCACCTACTAAATCTAATCAGTAGCTAAGCCAATACCATAATCCAAAGGTAACGTAATGGGTTAATTTGAAAAGAAATTCCCAACATAGGCTAAATTTAGTGAACACGGGTTATAAATAAACATAGTATTCTAAAATAGATAAATAGTCAGCACAAGAATGCCGATCCCACAACCTGGTAGAGCTAGTATAATAGAATCTAATGTCAATAATACAAACTAAAAGATTTAGAATATGGTCAATACATCTGTCTCAATACAAAAGACTGAATAACAATAAGATTGAAGGAAATGGGCAACTCAAAACTTAAAGAGCTCACCCTATCTACAAAAGATCAACTCTGCACAAACAATGATCAATAGTGACATCTAGTACTCGAATTTGAACCAAAAGGTACAGAAGTGTTGTATGAATACCAAAATAATAGGTACTTAGTAGGAATCATCGACTGACTGAGCTAAATCATAATATAAGAACGATAAAGTGCAAGATAACATGAGTAAGTCAAGTACAAAATCAAACTTGAATCATCTCTAACATCACTGAACATAATTAGTAAATAACCTAAAATAATAATGATGACACAACATAAAGTGGTCAAACACGTGGAAACATAATTACAAAATTGGTTCCCATACTCCTAATAGTACAAAAACTAAAGAACTCATCACAACCTCCCATACGACTAGAGAGCACACATAAGGATAGAATAATTTATGCATGCATTATTTACAATAACCATCATTATAATTCAACCATTATCTCACAATTCACATTATTCAAGATTATGCCAACACTTCTCAATTTACCAGCACTATTCTATAATCCACTAATTATGCATTAATTTTCTCCAATCACTAGCATTATTTTTCAACTAGCCACCATCTATCTATTATTCATCATTTTATCAGCTAGGCATCCTCTACCTCTAGCTATCATAATATTAGTTAACATTATTTTTATACCATATTTAACATGCAATATTTATAATTATCATCTAAAATCAAATTGGGAATAAATATAATCAAGACTCGGAATTAAACTATCCATAAATATCATCAAGAATCAAAATTAAAATGGTCAAATGGTCATAAATATGAACAAGACTTGGAATTGAACTGGTCACAAATATCAACAAGACTCAAAATTGAATCGATCATAAATATCAGCAAGACTTGAAATTGAACCGGTCATAAATATCAACAAGACTCAAAATTTAATCAGTCATAAATATCAACAAGACTCAAAATTGAAAGGGTCAAAAATATCATAATCATCATCATAATAACTTCATCAATAGCCTAAACAATCATAGAATGAATCATCACATTCACCCATATAATTATCACGTATAACAATTTCTCATTATTGCCTCAATAGGCCTTTTAAAGAGTCTAATAAGCATAAGGGTTCACCCAAACTAGCATGTCATAACCTAAGGTGGGTTAAGAGTTCACTTCTATTCCTCGAGTTCTATTTTAGGCAAATTTCTATCCAAACTAGGCTTAAGGTATCTAAATCCACTCTTAGGTGTCAAACAAGCCTTAATTAGTCCTAAGATATGAAATTTGCCTAAAATATAAGCAACTAGGTTAATTAACCATAATTTGGGTAACTTAAATCATTCTTATGCTAAGCATGATGGAACAAGCTAAAGGATTCATGCTTACGTTATCAAGATAGCCTAAACGGCTCAACTAACCCCCAAGTCTTGAAATTTTATCTATCCAACACCTAAAACCCATTCCAATCCAACATAATATCATAAATATAGTATGAAGTAGCTTAGTCTAACAAAGGTTAAACCTAGCCTACCTTGACGTCGAAGAAAGCTCAAGAAATTTCTAAGCCTTTATTTTCCCCTTTCGAGAAGCCTCCTCAAGATGCCAAGCTATAAAACACATTCTATGCATCAATACAACAACATCTATAACCATATTACACCATTGTACTTTAGTTCCAAAAATTATGCCAAAACCTCCATGTAGGTCCCACTCAAGGAAAATCATATTTTCAAGACTAACCCAACATGATATTGTATCGCCCCTAGAGTATACTGTGGATGCGACACAGTTCATGGAACCACAAGTGATCCCAAGCTAACCCATGAACTGGTATACTGTTAAACAATGGAATTATAGTAAAATAAATATCAAGTTCTGTTGTGTAAAAACATAAGCATAGAAGAATATAAATAAATACATTACTGATAAAGTTTATAATTTGATAAAAATAAAGGAAGAAACTGAAATCTACACCACTGAATCTGAATGGCATCTATGAAGCCTCTACTATACTGACTATAGATAGCTAGGACATGCCTCCAACTACCACTAATCAATACATATGAAAATAAATGAACTGTATATGAATTAAAACTGTTTAAAGTTCTCGAAGTAAGAGAACTTATCACCTGCTGGCTGGAATCTACAACTGTCTGATCTTGATATACGGGCTACAAATGGTACCTACAATATGAAATAATATAGTTGCAAAGACGTATATGTAGATTAGTACTTCTGGAATATACTGAGTATGCAGGGGTGAATGCAATAAGTAAAACTAATTTCATACATAATATTAAAACGTGAATGCCAAGTGTAAGTAGAATCACCAATAGACTGGAATAAACTGAGTGCTAAAAATATCTTAAACCATGAGTGACAAACATACTCTGATAAGATGGTGAATCTTTACACTGAGTTTCTATAAAACTTTACTGTAATGATATAAGTGAAACTAAATCCGGGATATGATAAAATATGAATACTATATGAATAGTAAGTCTAAAACTATGTGATGAAAATAGACATAACATCAAAGATCTGGAAATACAATTATACTGATAATGAATACCCAAGCATAAAGAACCAAACTTGACACATACTAAGATTAACTAATTAACTGAATGACTGATAGTTGAATACTGGTTATGTAAGACTGGACTGTACCTAGTCTGAATAACTGGACCAAAACTATGGAGTACTATGTATATGAGATAAGTACTAGCTGAACAACATGAGATAATCAAACATAAATGCATGTGAACTGTATTATTTGAGAATGCTAGAGCAAGCGTATAAACAGATTCTAAAATAGTCTGTAAACTGAAATAATGAAATACTAATAACTATATGCTATGGTCAAGAAACCCTGAAACTAAACTGAGTTCTGAACTGAATACTAAATACTAAAATTGTAACTATGATTGTGGGAGTTATCATCTAACCAACATACCCTGATTATAGACTAATCTGGGGTCCAACCTCTAACCTCAGTTGGAAGGGTGTTAGCACCATGACATGGGTTACTAATAGTATCTTGGACAACCATGATCTAGAAAGAAGACTCATTTGATGTATATGGTTATGTCAACCTTAGTCTGGCAAGAATATGATTTACCCTATGCTGACTACGCAATTTTATAACTCAGGGATTGCTACTAAGGGTTAAACCCTCTGTAGGTAGGATTGCCCCCATCCCTGGGTTTGCTCTATGATGAATCTCACTCTTAACTAAATCGGTACTAAACTAATCACTAGATCGTACTAGGCTTGACTGAACTCACATTGATTCTGTTGACTGACTGAATGCTACTGTTTGGGACACTACAGAATCATTTTATTTGACTGGAGACTAGAAAAACAACAAAATTTTGGATATTCATAACCCTAAGGACTTAATAAAAATAACAACAAGACCATACTACGGTTTTGAGGACATGATAAATAGTCATTGATGTTGGGTGTATTTATGCATTCTAGCGTTCTTATTCTAGCATTTTTAGCCTTATTTTGAGGATGATTCTATGCTATAATGGTGGATAATGAGATAAATATGTATAAAAGTGTCAAATTATGTGTTTATGATGTTAAGAGTGAGTTTCAAATAAGTTTGTACCTAGAAGATTCATTTAGATTTCAACCCAAAAAACTAGTATTACTAGCTTGAGCTAGGTGCTTGTCTAGTAGATTCTGATGGATTCTATTGTGTTTAAAGTGTTCCAAATGTTATTTTATGTGAAATAAACTTTTTTACAATGCTCAAGGTCCAATTAAATGAAGCCAAGGGTCAAAACAATGAGTTAAAGATTAAAGTGAAATTAGCCTATGCTTAGCTCGTATTTCTAGTTCGTCGTGTTAGATGTTGCATTGTTTTGAGTTTTAAATTGTTGTGTTTAATGCTATAGTATGCTTTTTTAATGGATTTTTATGAATTATGAAGGATATAAAAGCTTCAAATCAAGTGGGGACAACTTAAAAAGGCTTGGAATCGCTCTACGAAGGCATAATACGCAGATTAATGCACTTTTAGACCCCTGGAATGTCTTGAGCACGTGTTGACTGTAGGAGAGTCCAATCGGCGTGTGAAAAATACCAATATATTCAGAAGAGTCCCAAAATATCAACCAATATGTGCATGGGGATCCTAAAGGCTATTAGCAGGCGAAGCATGCAATTAACCCTATGAATCAACAACTAAGATTAACAAGTTAATGAATGCTCAACAACATAGTATGTTTGTTTTTAAGCTTTAAACCTAGGATACTATCCATAGATTATCCTAAGTTATTATTTTTTTAATTAGTTTTTATTTACAACTTCTAAACTCTATTTGCTCCTCTCCTCAATTGGTTAAACTAGAATCGCATAGGAGGTGGATGCAAGTCCCTGAGAGATTGGTACATGGAATTCCTTGAAGCCACTTTATTACTAGATAATACCACGTACACTTGTATGTGTGCTTGGGAACTGTCAAGTTTTTGGCACTGTTATCGGGGACTTGTAACTAGGCAACTATCTTATTTTTAGACAATTTATGGAGCAAACACAAGAATTACAGCCACTCAATTGTCATTTTTATCTTGAGACTGAAATTAAGAAGGTGAATAAAAGTGAGTGTGTAGTAGATAATTTAAATTTTGAAGTAGGATTGGTTGGGCCTCACTAGAAGCATTTTTCTACATTATGTTTAGATGATATCTTGTCTGTAGATTCATTTAAAATAGTGGAAGAGGGTGAAGATGAGGAACAAGAATCCTATATTCTTGATTTAACACCTGATAAGCAACATAAAAGAATACCTCACTTTAAGGCTGAGTGGTTTAGCATGCATATTCCATTACTCGATTCCTTAATCTTTATACCACCACCCTATGAGCGAGGAAAAAAGAAGGATGCGATGTTGGGGGTGACATTTGTATCCTTAAGGCAGAGAAAGAGTTTGATTGGGCCATACCGCGATACTAAATTATACGCTTCTTGGGAGGCACCCCAAGCTAAGGTATGTTTTCTTTTTATTTTAGAGTTTTTACTTAACATGGTTTTTGTTTTCGGTAGAGTCACAGGTTAATGGAAAGTCTGAGTACCATAAACTTGAGCTTGAAGCATGGCAAAGAATGAGTGTGGGGTCCCATGGATCTCCTTTGAGTGAAGATGCTACTAGCTAGGCCTAGAGGCCTCAAAGAGTATTTCTATCTCTTAACTTTAAATTCACTTTGGGGACAAAGTAGATTTTTAAGTGTGGAGTGGGGAAATTCCCAAATTTTAGCTTAATTTGAAATTGTTTAGGTTAGGAATAAGTGAGATATTGGAGTTGGTGCTATTTTTTATTACATGATGCATGTGGGTTTGTTTGATAAAAGCATGTGAATTGTGAGAATTGCTACTTTTTAAGACTCTTAGGCTTTTTTTATGACTCTTGCACTTGTTGGCTTAATTTTGAATTCATGATATTGTTTGGTTGGGAGTCTATGATGATCCTATATGAGTTAAGCATATGCCATGTGAGTCTGAGAATTTTGTATATTTCTTGTTATATATGATGTCTATAACTTTCTCGATATGTGTGTAAAGCAAAATAAAGAGTGTGGTTTTAGGAGATGATATAGGCATTTCTTTGATAGCCATGTTTTTACCTCTTTCATTTGACCTAGCCTTATGCATCATCCTAGTTAACCTCAATTGCGCCTTTAGCTTTTTCTTTAGAAACCTCATAAGTAGCCTAATCACTTCTTTGATAGACCATAATTTGATCCAAAAAGTTCCTAAGTGCTTTAATGAAATATTGAAATAATAAGGAGTTGAGAAATTGAAGAAGAAAAAGGTGAAATTGATGCCCCAAGGTAATAGTTATTGGTGTATAATTGATGTATAGTGGATAGTTGTGATATAATTTATGCTAAAAATATTATCATTATTGTGAATAAAGAGTAAAATTGATTCTTGTGGTATTAAATTATTCGTCCACCAAGTATTTGTGAAAATGCTTAAAAGAGATGGGGCAAAAACAAAAGGTATGGGAGGATGAATAAATGTAAATTGGTTGTTGGAACGTGATTTTAAATGAATAATGTAGTGTATTAAAGAGATTAGAGAGGTTAGTCACTATTCCCAAATAGTTCCTACTCGTCCCTTAGCCTATATTATAACCCAAAAAAGTCCTAATGGATCTAAGCTTTACATTCGACTATTAGTAGAGCATTACACTTAGGGAAATCCTATGGTTCATTGTGTGTAACTTGTGAATTCTTTTTGAGAGTGAGCGTAATTTGATTCTTGTACCCATTATGTTCTAAATTGGTTAATTGTGAATGATTATGGGTAACTCTCTTATTGTGAGGGAACATGTTGAATGGATGTGGATGACTTGTATGATGACCTTGATTGAATGATAAGCATGAGTTTGCCACTATATGAGTCAATTCTTGAGGCTAAGAAGTTTTAGAGTAGTGTTCATGAGCTTTCAATTGTGTAAATAACGTGCTTAGTGAATAACTTGCATTCTATGTAGTCTTTGTAGTGCTATCTTGAGTATCTTGCATTTAGTAGAAGTGTAGAGTCACCTTAGTTGATGATGATTGTAGTTAAGAGTTTTTCGAGGACGAATAGGGTTTTAAGTATGGGGTGGTGATGTTGGGTGTATTTATGCATTCTAGCGTCCCTATTCTAGCCTTTTTAGCCTTGTTTGGAGAATGATTCTGTAACGCCCCGAGATCCCATCCCGAGATGTCACACGGTGCTTATGACCCCGAAGGACCACAGCTAACACTTTACTGATATTTGTACCTGTATGCTATATAATATCGGAAATAAATGCGGAAACTAGCCATAAGGTTCAATACATCTATGAATAGTCATAATACAGAAAACAAAATACTAATACGTCCGTCCGAAAAGCCTCTAAAATGTCTGAACTGTGGAGTTGATGGGACATGTCCCCAAATAACTCCGTCAACTAAAAATAAACAAAGTCTGAAACAATAATAGTAAACTGAGACTCATCCTCAAACGAAGAGGACTCAATGCTACTGCTGCTGACTAGGACTGAACTACAGAGGATACGCTGGATCCTGTGCCACTGAACCTATGGTGTCAAATAAAACACCATAGTGTAAATGCGTCAGTACAGGAATATTCTAAGTATGTAGATGGGGTAGGTTAATGCAAGGGTTCATGCATGCATAATATCTAAACTGAATAATCATAAAAATGCCGTATGAGAACACATACATGAACGCACAGAACATGAACACAATCATCGCAACTCTAGATACTGAAACTCAGATACCACTTTACTACAGACTGAACTTACTATTGACACTGAGATACTGAATCACTGACTCATCTGGTACTGATAACTGAGGATCTGGATGTGTTTACATCAAGGACTGAATTCTGAGCTTACTGCTTTCGATTGATAGAATTAGAGATTAATTTTTCTAACAGATTATTATGGAAATGATTATCAATAATAAGAAGTATGATCATGTCCGAATCTAACAACAAGAATACTCAATAGAATAAAGGATCTGAGATAGAGATCAAGCCTAAATGACGAGAGATCTCTAGATATGATAATAAGAATACTCAATATGGTTTGAGACTGAGATCAAGCCTATCTGATAGGAGATCTCTAGATATGATAATAAGCATCTATATATGAGACCAATCCTATCTGATGTGATGGTCCATGAATCAATGGAACTATTTGAGTTCTTTATAAAGATAAATGACTATATCTGACAGTCCTGATTTCTGAAGATAGATACTGAAACTATTACTGTGGGAAGTAGTTACTTAACTGACATGCCCTAAACTACCATAGGTGGGGTCCAACCTGTGACCTCAGCTGGAAGGGTGTCAATACCGTGCCACAGGTAAAGACCTCTCTGGTCAAGCCTCTCTGACGGGATAACCCTCACAGGAAGTCAGCCTGAGGCAATATAATAGTCAAATCTCTCTGATGGTGATAGCCTCTACTGATGAGAGACTCCTGCATCCTGCTGTGGCTACGCAGTTCTGGAGTTTAGAGATTTCTCCTAACGACTCAGCCTCTCTGATGAGAGAGCAACCATCCCTTCCCTCGCTCGGTGCTAGCTTCTACTCTTAACTAAAAGACTCTGAACTAAAATCTTGACTGAACATAACTGAATTGAATCTGATACTGATCATGTTTCTCAAAAGATATGACTGACAATGCAGAGCTTGAATAGATTACTCTAATCACTTCTGAGATTAGAATTGAATTACTTGAATACTATTAGATTTGAGCTGATTATAGGACTGAGGCTAGATTACTAGCGCTACAGAGATTATAGAGATAACTGAGACTATTGAGCTTTCTTAAGTTCTGCACTTGTCTGAAGATATAGAGTTCTATAGTTCACTGAGTTCTGAGAATCATGGCTCAACTGGAGTTATCGAGAATCTGACACGGGCTCTAGACAACAGCTCTATTGTCGGGTATAAATACCCCCAGGACTCAATAGCGTAAAATTAAGGCGTAATCATTTACTTATCATCAGAACCATTCATGTATTATCACAATCATTCATGCATCATCACAAGCGTTCATTAAGACATCAACTCAAGCATTTAACGATTATAAACCTCTATTCATCACCACAATTACTACAAAGTCACTTTAAGCATTTAAAAATCATCAACATGTACTAGTGTAGAGAAAACATGCTATTAGATTATACCGCATTAAAGAAGGTCTTACATCAGGTACTTCATACCTATATCAGTATTGACACCTATTTGGGTATCACATGGCTTGGGACTTCATACTATCATGTCACAACTTACTTACTAACCACTTGACATATATTAAAAACTTATCATACATCAAAGAGCACATAATCGGGGAATTTGCTACCATCATATCTCGACTTGTTCACTAGGGTCTTTCAACAACCACTAGACATGACCTATTTTTACACCTACTTGGGGATTTCATGCTATCTTGGCACATTCCACTCACTAAGGCATTTTATCAAACACTTGGTAGGCATGGACTAGCTCAAAATTTGGATTTTCACATTCAACATACTATAATGGCTCTTATGTTTCACCTAATCTCCTTATCAAACCTATGGGGAACATTCTTCACTTATTCAACCATTTCTACACCCAAAAATTCATAAACACATCACATGAAGAAATAACTTCAAGAGGGTCTATTACAAACATCACATGAATTCCACATACTAGGGTCAAGCTCATAAATTTTGTAGGCACACATAAATCAAAACTCAACAACACATTAAACACCAATTTCAACTCATACAAATCATTAACAACTCATAAACATAAAAGTCTTTTAATTTTAAAAATGGTTCTTGAGTTTCTTGGATGAAAGGGACCCAAGAATCAATGTCTACATACCTTAACCTTTGAAATTGGATGAATTCTAATACTTGAAACTCTATCCATGCTTGTAATAAATAATCCTTGAAGCTCACACTATGAGGAACTTGATTCTTGAAGAAACCTTGAAAAATTTATGGATGATTTTTTTGAAGGATTAAGGTTCTTAATAAAACCCTAGATAGATATTATTGAGAGAATTGAAAGAGAAAAATGATGAATTTTGGGTTTGAATGAGGGTTATCATATTTATAAAGTCTCACAAAAGGTGGGAAATGACTAAAATATCCTTGCAAAAATGTCTCTAAATTGCTGAAAAAAATAGCTGACGACATCCGTGATAGGTTGTCAGACCCGTGATAGGACATCATGAAATGTCGTCAAAAAAAGGTCAAATTTTTTATTTTCTGCATAAGGCTGATGAATTTGTCAGAAATGTCATAAAAAATGTGATGACATTGTCAGAAATGTTGTCAGAAACGTGACAGGCCGTTAGAAACATCATCACCCTTTTCCAGATTGATATGCTGGAGTAAGATGGGCATAACTCTTTACTCCGATATCGGTTTCTGACAAATTTTCTATCATTCGAAAGATAATTCAAATAGATTTCATTTGATATATAGTATGTCCTCTAATTTGATATATACAAGGAGTAATGGTCAATTGAAGTTGACCCAAATTTTGACGGTCACTAAAACTAGAACGATAGGAATGTTTTCAACTTGACCATGAGTTAGGGGAACTCTATGATATTAATTAATGATCAAATAGATTCACACATGATTAAAATTATTTCATACTAGGGAGGATATTTCTAAATTTTTTTGACTCAGATTTTTACTTTACCAAATACGCTCTAAGGCTCAGAATAGAAGAGAATTTTGCAGGGCATTACAGATTCTATGCTATAATAGTGGATAATTAGATAAATTTGTATAAAAGTGTTAAATCATGTTTTTATGATGTTAAGAGTGAGTTTCAAATAAGTTTGTACCTAAAAGGTTCATTTAGAGTTCAACCTGGAAAACTAGTGATACTAGTTTGAGCTAGGTGCTTGCCTAGTTGATTCCGGTGGATTCTATTTTGTTTAAAGTATTCCAAGTGATTTATTTTGTGTAATTATATGTTAAAATTTTTTTTATAATGCTTAAGGTCCAATTGGATCAAGCCAAGGATCAAAACAATGAGTTAAAGATCCAAGTGAGATTAGCCTATGCTTAGCTCGTGTTTCTAGTATGTCGTGTTGTTTTAATCTTTAAATTGTTATGTTTAATGATATAGGATTCTTATTGAATGGATTATTATGAATTATGAAGGATACAAAAGCTTCAAATCAAGTGTTAACAACTCAAAAAGGCTCGGAATGGCTCAACGAAGGCACAATACGCAGATTGACTCACTTTTGGACCCTTGGAATGACTTGAGCGCGTGTGGACTATATAAGTGGCCAATGGGCATGTGAAAAATAAATACCAATGGATTAATGAGAGGACCAAAATATTAAACAATAGGTGCATGGTGGTCCTAAAGGCTATTATCATGCAATGCATTCCCATTTCAGTGCTCCCTTGCCTTAGAAAAATTTCTGAAGACAACTTCCAGAGAGTGCATGCGATTAGCATGCGACGAACGCTCTATTCCATATAAATGGAGTATGCGACACACGCTCCACTCAACACCTGGGCATTTTCAAGCTAATTTGACTTCTATTGGGATTTGTCTTACCCTTATGATATAAATACATGTCATATCATATTTTTACATACTTTTGGATGTCTTGAAATATTGAGGAGGCTACCAAAACTTATTTTTAGGGTTTATATCTCTTTAATTTAGGTTTTTTTATGGTTTGTATCATCACTCCAAGGTATTGGATAATGAATATGTCCATTAAAGGCTAAAGCTTCCTTTTTGGGGTTAAGGCCACGTTCATGATTACTTTTGTTTTGAATTAAGTTTGTTGAGTTGGTTATTATTATTGGTTGTTTGTTTATTCTTATTATAACTATGTTAAGGATTCGCGACCCTTAGAATACATCCATTGTCAACCTTGTGAACTCGGGAGAGGGAATAGGGCGATAGAAAGTGGAAATAAGTAAAGTATGGTTTGTGTTTTTTTATGAAATAATGAATCCAAATTAGTATCTAAGACAGGGATGTACTTAGATACCATACTTGATTCATATGTAGGATGATATTTGTTAAGAACTTAAGTGAATTATTACATCCCGCTCGACGATGTAGGTGTAAAGTTCAACTTAGGTAAAAGATTAGAGGTTGAGAAATCATGATCATGCAATTAAACCTATGAATCAACAACCAAGATGAGCAAGTTAACAAACGAAGTTCAACAACATAGTATGATTGTTCGTAAGCCTTAACCCTGGGCTACTATCCATAGATTGTCCTAAGTCATTATTTTTTTTTTGCATTAGTTTAGTTTAGTTTTAATTTACAACTTCAAAACTCTATTTTCTCCTTTCCTTAATTGGTCAAACTAGAATTGGATAGGCGGCGAACGCAAGTCCCTGAGAGATCGATATTTAGGCTTCCTTGAAGCCACTTTACTACTTGATAAGACCATGTACACTTGTGTGTGAGTTTGGGTGCTGTCATTCATTATTTAAAGAAACCTATCACTTGGGCATTTCATCTAGCACTATCAATTCATGATTTAAGTTAAGCATAGGGATAGTTTTACAAAGGTAGCAATATCATGAATTCAATATTTAAAATTGACGATTTAGGTCTTTAACATGGGATAATTCATCAAAAACATAGGGAGCATAAAGTTATGCATGGGAATGATCAAGCATGTGAAAATATCATGGTTACACGAATCAATCACGACTTTGATATTTGATATGAAGATCATAACATTCAAAATATGTATTGGCTCATTCCACTTGAAAAAACATATACTCATAACTTGAAATCAAACACATCGGGATCATGAGTTAAACGTGGGCATTGTTAGACCATGAAAATCACATAACTTTCAATATTAGAAACATGGGTTAAGGCTTTAGCATGTGAAAATCATCATTCGAACATATCAAGGCAATTTCAACAAAAACCATTTATAAACATGACACATAATTAAAATTCAAGAAATTTCATGGATATAATTCATATTAATATGTAGATATCATAACTTTGAACTTGAAAATGAGTTTTTGTGCTCCATGGGTGAAAGGAAACCCATGGATGAACTCCCACATACCTTAATAAATTATTTGAAATTGAAAACATGACTTGGAAGCCTTGGGAATGTTATTGAAAGCTTTTTCTTGAAATTCTTAGATTAGGAACCTTAATTTCTTGATTGTATTAAAGAAACTTTGAGGAAGTTCTTGCTTTTCTTGAGGGGGCTAGGGTTTTCTTGGTGATAAAAAGATGAGAAATCATGTATCTAATGCTTTAAGGGGCTAAAATTAAGTGTTATGGGCGGATTTGGGTAGGGGAAGTGACCAAAATGCCCCTAGACCCTTTAGGAACTAAAATAGCCTGTGAAAAAGTTTTGTGACGTGTTTACCATTGCGTTGCATCGCTAATCATGTCTATGACCGACGCGTCGCATCCCAATCACGTTGGCTTACTGCCTTTCACAAAAAATGCCATAACTTTTCGCTTGGGTATCGGATTAAGGAAAAATTGGTATTATTTGATAGATAATTCAATCATCTATAAGTTGGTGGGTTTGATATGTAAAATTCGGCATATATAAGCAAATATACACGTTTAAAGTAGAACCTTGTAGAATCAAATACCAAACTTTGGATGAATCAAAGGCTCTAAGCTCAAGTTTGTTCTAAGTGATTCTTATGAACATTTTTCACCTCGAAAGCACATCAAACACGAGGATAAAGATCATGAAAATTATATTCACATGGGAATCATTTGGGTTATATCTTATACACATAGGAACGACGGTTTGAAAACTAGTCCGACAATATAGGGTCTTATATTATCTCCCCCTTGGGAACATTCATCCCCAAATAAGACTGGTTGAGAATACTATATGAATGCAACTGAGATCATATTATAAACATGACTGACTTGGAACATGATTGCATAACTGATTCTAAAACATGATAAATGAACTAAATATCATGAACTAAACTGATTTCTTGAATACATGTAATGACATAAGAATGATTATACGACCAAGATAGAAATGAGAGAGTCAACTGATGATTAACCATTAATTCAAGTTGGATCCTATTTCATGAAGGAAAATGAAATGTTTAGGACATGAATACTCGGGTTATTACAATACATCTCTCCTTTGGGATACTTCATCCCCCAAATGGTACTGACTTGGTTGAAATACTAAGAAATGACTGAGATGATGCATGGGACACTTTTGAATTGAATTGTGACTAAATATCCAGGATCTAAAGCTAATACATGATGCATGAACTATGCCAAATTCAAAAATTAAATGGATGCGAATGAATTAGCTTTTGGAGTAGCCATATTCATGAGAATTTTGAATAGTATTACCTGATGGATAGATGAAAAGCCCTAGGAACATGTCTGTCTATCTTCTAGACTGGATTGCTATCTATATGGACTGAATTGTACTGAAAGCTTATACTCAACTATACATTCCATTTGTACAGAAACATGACTTTCAAGCCTATCTTCATAACCACACATGAACTTGTAGGCAAACAACCATAAAAACATCTCTCTCAAATTCTCAAACCTCTATCCTTAAAACTTTCATGCACTAGTCTAACAAAACACACATTAAATTTTAACTAATCATGACATAAGGAGAGGTCACTGAAAGTTAGAACATGTGGACCTGAAATATGAAAAGATAACTTTGACACTTAACTGAGGCTTGAGGAATAGAGTATCAAAAGCATGAATTCATCGAAAAGAGCTAAACTGAGGACATATATGACATAATTTGAATTTTGCTAATCATTAGGAGTGTAGCATAAGCACTGGCAGGGAACATACTATAAAACATGAGTACCTAAGTCATGAGCTGCGTGACCTGAGTTTGGAGTTCATGATGTCATAGAATATGATTCGTACTGCTGAGTCAACTAAAACTCCTAATACTAGGAACTGAAAGCATACATGATTTTTCTATAAAGAGCATGAATATGAGCTATGATAATAGGGCTAACATGTAAGGTATGAGTAGATGTCTTGATGACTAAAAAACATTGAACTGAGATAAGAATAGGCTAGGAATCATCCTCCCTTACTGCTTTTCTACATATACTGGCACTATTACTAGAATCTAAGAGCCTGACTTGGTTACTTGGTCTATAATATCCCCCTTAGTTTTAAGCCATCACTCTAAGTCTGTGGGCCATTTTTTTATAACTCTAAACTGGACTGCAACTATATTACTCTAGAGCTTGATATAACAATACACATAAACTAACTTACCCTAAAAGACTGCATCTGAAAGTATAAAACCCACTGCTAATACTTCCTTTTGAAATCAACTCTTAACTTTATATAACCCTTAAGTTAGCTGGTAAGAATTTTACATACTACATTACTCGCTTTATTCACACTTAGCAACTCAAGGATACTATCTAAGAACCCACACTTTAAAAACTTAGAAATACTACAATCCCATATCACCTTGGGTACGCCTCTAGATCATACATACATCATCATAGTTAATTTCAAATCTATAAACTTAAATTCTTGCATACACTATTCAATCCTACTGATTTACCTTTCGTACAACTAGCCCCATGAATACATAATCTGCTCAATCCAGATAACACTATCCTAACTCTACTACTGCTAAACTTTTGGGTTCTTGATTCTAACTCTAGATCATATGCTATCATAGAATTCTGAAAAGGGATCTGACAGTACATCTAATTTTGGATCAATATAGGATATTCATAAATAAGAATGAATATTTCAAATTTAAGAGCATAACAGAACTAATGGCATAATTCGGGCCTGCGTGTAATCCTATAACTGTCTGTAGGAACTTTCTAAGAAAACTCTGTTAGTAGGGATTTGAGCTTGCCTATTTCTGTTACCTCAAAAACAAGGTAGAGATCACATGAATAGAGCAAGGTGACAATTTGTATAAATTTCTTAGAGAACCTTTCTATATCACGATCTGAGACTACAAAGAAGGAAAAGATTTCCTAAATGCCCTATATCCTCTTAAAGAAAAGTACAGACATCTTTTTACCATTTCATAAGACTCTACTAGACATCACTTCATTGATACCCTAGGAAACTTGAACTCTATGCTCTGATTCCAAGTTTATAACGCCTCAAGAGGACATCCTGGATGCCACATCGTGCTTGGAACCACAAGTGATCCCAACCTAACCCATGAACTGGCATACTGTTAAGCAACTGAATTATTGTAAAATAAATAACAAGTTCTGCTATTCAAAAATATAAGCATAGAATAATCTGAATAAATACATTACTGATAAAGTTTACAATCTGATAAAACTGAAGGAAGAAAGTAAAATTACATGACTAACTCTGACTGACATCTGTGAAGACTCTACTATACTGACTATAGATAGCTGGGACATGCCTCCAACTACCACTAATCAATACATAAGAAAATAAATAAACTGTACATAAACTAAAACTGTCTAAAGTTTTCGAAGTAGGAGAACTCATCACCTGCTGGCTTGAATTTGAAACTATTTGATCGTGATGTGAGGGATATAAATGGTACCTACATTATGAAACAATGTAGCCTCACAAACTTATATATGGCTCAATACTTCTGAAATATACTGAGTATGCAGGGGTGAATGCAATAAGTAAAACTGATTTTATACATAATCTTAAAACGTGCATGCTAAGTGTAAGTAGACTCACTTATAGACTGGAATAAACTTAAAGCTATGAACATCTTAAAGAATGAGTGACAAACATATTCTGATAAGATGGTGAATCTCTACACTTAGTTTCTGTAA
This sequence comes from Capsicum annuum, assembly GCF_002878395.1. NCBI lineage: Eukaryota > Viridiplantae > Streptophyta > Magnoliopsida > Solanales > Solanaceae > Capsicum > Capsicum annuum. The sequence goes on along the minus strand of NC_061121.1, from coordinate 142,982,694 downwards.
AACTTTACTTTAATGATTTAAGTGGAACTGAAGCTGGGATGCGATAAAATATGAATACTGTATGAATACTGAGTTTGAAACTATGTGATGAAAATTGACATAATATCAAGGATATAGATATACAATTATACTGAACACAAATACCTAAACATATAGAACCAAACCTAACATATACTAAGCTTAACTGATTAACTAAATCACTAATAGCTGAATACTAGTCATGTAAGACTGGACTATACCTAGTCTGAATAATTGGACCAAACCTGTGGAGTACTATACATATGAGATAAGGACTAACTGAACAACATGAGATGACCAAACATGAATGCATGTAAATTGTATTATCTAAGAATGCAAGACCAAGCATATAGCCTGATTTTGAAATCTATAAATTGAAATACTAAAATACTAATAACTATATGCTATGGTTAAGCAAACCTAAAACTAAATTGAGTTATGAACTAGTACTGAATACTAAAATTGTAACTGTGACTGTGGGAGTTATTATTTAACTGACATGCCCCAATTATAGACTGATTTAAGGTCCAACCTGTAACCTCAGTTAGAAGGGTGTTAGCACCATGCCATGGGTTACTAACAGTTGCTGGGTCAATCCTTATTTAGTAGGAAGACTTATCTGATGTATATGATTATATCATCCCTATTCTGGACGGAAGACGATTTACCCTATGCTGGCTACGCAGTTCTGTAACTCAAGCACTGATACTAAGGGTCAAACCCTCTGCTGGTAGAAATGCCCCCATTCCTGGGTTTACTCAATGCTGAATCGTACTCCCAATTGAACTGATACTAAACTGATCACTAGAATGTACTAGGCTTGACTGAACTCACACTGATTTTATTGACTGACCTAATGTTACTATTCGAGACATTTTATTTCAACTGGAGACTAGATAAACAACTATATTTTGGGTATTCATAACCCCTAGGACTCAATAACAAGAACAACAAGACCATACTAAAACTTTGAGGACATGATAAATAGTCATTATTTAAAGAAATCCATCACTTGGAAATTTCACCAAACACTTGCAATTCATGGTTTAAGCTAAGCATGTGGATAGTTTTAGACATGTAGCAATTGTACGAATTCAATATTAAAAATTGCTAATTTAGGCTTTAACATGGGACAATTCATCAAACACATGGGGACCATAAACTTGTGCATGGGAATGAGCAAGCATGCAAAAATATCATGGTTACATAAATCAGTTCCCAACTTTAGGATTTGATATGAAGATTATAACATTCAAAATATGTATTGGCTCATTGTACTTGAAAACATATATACCCATAACTTGAAATCAAACACATGGGGATCATGAGTTAAACGTGGGAGTAGTTACACCATGAAAATTACATAACTTTTGATATTAGAAACATTAGGTAATGCTTTAGCATGTGAAAATAATAATTTGAACATATCAAGGCAATTTCAACAAAAACCATTTGTAAACATGATACATAATCGAAATTCATGAAATTTCATGGATATAATTCATATTAACATGTAAATATCATAACTTTGAACTTGAAAACTAGCTTTTGGGCTCCATGGGTGAAAGGTAACCCATGGATAAACTCCCATATACCTTAATAGATGATTTGAAATTGAAAGCTTGACTTCAAAGCCTTGGATTAGGAACCTTAATTTCTCAATTGTATTGAAGAAAATTTAATGAACTTCTTGGGGTTCTTGAGGGGGATAGGATTTTCTTGGAGAGAAAAAGATGAGAAATCATATATCTAATGCTTTTGGATGCTAAAATTAAATGTCATGTGCAGATTTGTGTGAGGAGAAGTGACCAAAGTTCCCCTAGACTCTTTAGGAACTAAAATAGCGTGTGACATAGTTTTGTGATGCAGTTGCCATCGTGTTGTGTTGCTAATTGTGTTGATGGTCAACGCGTTGCGTCCCAATCGCATTGGCTTACCGCCTCTCTCAAAAAATGTCATAACTCTTTTGGTCCGGTATTGGATTAAGGTAAATTGATATCTTTGAAAAGCTAATTCAATTATCTATAATTTGGTGGGTCTTGAGCTGTAAAATTTCACGTACATAAAAAGTTATACACGCTTAAAGTAGACCCTTGTAGAATCAAATACCAAACTTTGAACGAATCAAAGACTCTAAGCTCAACTTTGTTCTAAGTGATTCTTATGAATATTTTTCACCTCAAAAGCACATCAACTATGAGGATAAAGATCATGAAACTTATATTCACATGGGAATCATTTGGGTTATAGCTTATACACGTAGGAACGATGGTTTGAAGATAAGCCCAAAAATATGAGGTGTTATAAATATCATGCCCCTAGAGTCAAAACCATCAAAAATGGGTGAAACCAAACTATATTTTGGCTAAAATCAAGAGCTAAAGGATTTAGGACTGTGGTAAAAAAATAAAGAAATTCAAACATGAATTTGAAGGATTCTTACCTTAAATCCAAATATATTCGTGAAAATATATGTTAATCAAGCTCCTAAATCACCCCAAGACACAATTTAAAGTTATCAAACTTGTAGGGTTTTTACACGGAAGAGAATGGGTCAAAATAGGAAATTTTATGACCTAAGGGGTATTTTTATACCCCTTTTAGGTCATTAGGTACTGCAATCGCACAACCAAGTGTGCAATAGCACAACCTGGATACAGAAGCAGATATGGAGATCACCATAATTATTAGTGTGATAACACTACCTTCTGCACATCATGTGTGATCACGGGCCACACCAGATGGCAGTTGAAACTCAAAATTTTCCAAGTTTCTACTAAGTCCTTGGGATTTATTCAAAATTTGATATCCACAAATAAACTATGTAACCACACTAAATTCAATATGCTAGATGTAATGGCGAAGTTGGATTTTTCATACGAGGTCATTTTGATAAAATATGGACCCAAATTTCCAATTTTTCAACTTCCCAATTAATAGGTCAAAATGAGATTGGGTGCATCAAGACCCGAACTAAAGGTCTACCTAGCAAACAAATATTCCAAAGATATTGATGCAGTCATAATTTGCATCCGAGATTGTTTTACTAAATTTTTTGCCTAGTGGCCATTGGGAACCAACAAAGACTTCAAAATAGAGAAATGGCTCTAAAAATAAAGTGGACTACTCGGTAATCGAACATTCAGTCCCAGCAAGTCATAAATGACTTAGGTCAATTATAGAAAAACTCTAACAACAAAAATAAGTTGAAATACAAAAAATAACCTGAAGGGTCATTATAGACCACGGGGGTGCACCTTAAGCCCTATCATTTCCCCTAACTGTCTTATCTTAATGTTAGATGTGTTATGTAATCCCCAAATACTAGTTTGAGGCCTCATGTTGAGAGGAAGCCTCTAGGATATCCAAAAGTTGATTATAAGTCTCCTAAGTAAGGGGTAATGTTGTTAATGCATATATTTTGTATTGGGATACATATATACGACCTAAAACACTATAAAAGGTTCAATTAGTCATAATTTCATGCCACCTTTATATCAATACATGACTTGTAGAGGAGAGAAGTAATCAAGGGCTAAAACTAGGGTTCTTTATTCTCTAACTTTGATTTCTTGTAGTTTTACTTTATCAACTCCTCTATGGTTATTCTACGTACGAATATAAGTGGATAAAGATCCTTATTATAAGATTAAGGCTACTAAAATGATTGATTAATTATGGTTTAAAGTTAGTTTATATGTTTGTCAAGTATGTGATTATTCTTCTGTTCGTATTTTCTATTCTAAAATGTCATGGACCTTAGGATAAATTATAGTCCCAGTATGAATTGATCATAGGAGTTTAGGGAAGGAATGAAACAACATATGGAATATGTATCATATCTTTAATCAGTAGAATTTAATTATTAAAGAATGATTTGTGTTTTGGAGAAGATCTACCTAAAGGCCATACTTGGTTAATGAAACGAGAAAAGAGTTTAATAAATCCAAGTTAAAGACTCACATCTCTGCTCAATGATGTGGTTGTGAGATTAATTTGGGTATATGAACTAGAGGATGACAATTCCAAAGTTATAATATCAACCCTATAGATCAACAATCATGATAAACACCAACACCGATAAGAAACCATAGTTGTGCATGAATATGAAATAAATGGCTCAACCGTGAAAGTTCTCCATATAGTGTTTACAATCCATAGTTGATACCATATAAATTTTTTATATTTAGTTTATAATTACCAATCTCAATTTATTAATTGGTTACAATCGCACTTATTCAATCTAATTAGTAATGCTTAAAATAGATAGTTGTTGATTGCCAAGTCCTTGTCGGATTAATATTCAGCTCAAAAGGGCCACTTTGTTACTTGTATGACCGTGTACACTTACGTGTCTACTAGGGAGGAATAAGTGCCATCGTCGGGGACTTGAAAATTGGAAACTATCTTATTTTTAATTTTGCTACTTTTTTTATAAGTGCTAATGACTTGATCTTAGCTTTTGAACTTGCAAGTACATGCCTTAATAGCTAGTGAGCTGGCAAGGGAAAAGGATTTGGTTAGCCCATATCTTGAAATGCTTACATTAGTTAAAGACAAAAGCAGTACTTCTCTATCGTATACCAAAAGGTCAACATGACAAAGCTAATCCTACTGTCACAGGTAAAGAACAACCAATCACAAGACAGTACACAAAGTGGAAATCCCAATCTAACCAATGTTACCTTTTCTATCCATTGACCGTAATCTGGAGAAACAAAATACTATGCATTTATTGTACAATAGTGTGAAATTCATAGGCGCATCATATGAGGATACCCAAGTTTATCTATAAAACTTCTTAGAGATTAGTGATACTTTTATTCCGTAAGGAGTTTTTATTGACTACGTAAGGTCACTCTCTTCCCATTCTCACTTTTGGAGAATGTAATGAAATAGTTGAAGGTAGAACCTTTAAACACAATCACTACATGGAATTCTTGGTGAAAAAGTTTCTTATCTGATTCTTTCCATTAAGAATAACTGCTAGGTTATGGAGAGAGATTCTGAGTTTTGCACAAAAGTTGGGTGAGAACTTATATCAGTCATGGGAGAGATTCAAATATCTTTTCTAAATTTGCCTGCACCACCAACAAACTAATGAGGTATTGGCTCACACTTTTGTTAAATCTCTTGATAACACCAGAATTTTTTTTTAGATTCAGTTGTAAGTGGTCAAGCATTGGTAAAAACTTGTGATGAGTTATACACATTGTTGAATTAAATTACATAAAGTAATGTTGAATGACAGGGTGATATGTCTAAAAGTATAGTGAAGAATCCTGCCGAGATGATTGAGTTAGATAGTGTCACAAATTTGGCTGATCAATTGGCATCTCTTCAAAATCAAATAATGACACAGTTCAGCAAGTTTAGTATGAACCAACCTTAGGCCCAAGTAAATGCAGTGCAGTAAGTGTAGTCTTGGTATGAGATTTGTGGTATTAGTGTTCACTCTGCAAACTTATGTAGAGAAAAACCAAAATCAGTTAATTTTGTGGGCAATGAATAGAATGATATCAAAACTATAGTAATGCCTACAATTACCATAAGAAGAGTCAACCCAATTACTCATGGGGAAGTAATCAAGTTTAGACTCAGCAATGACAAAACATGTAGAATAACACATAGGCTAGTAATATTGAAGAGATTTTAAAAAAATCTAGTCTATCCAAGAAAAAATGAATGAAGAGATATAGTATCAACAACTTACTCAGAAAAACTTGGAGGCATGATTGAGGCATTAACTCAGTCATATAAGACCTCTAGGGGTTTTTCTATCGATATAGAGAATCCAAAACAAGTGATGGAAGTTACCTTGAGGAGTGATATAGACTTGATTGATAGACCTCCAAAGAAGAAGCATGAGGTATAACCAGAGTTAGTTCCACATCAAACAGAGGAGAAGCAAATGTAGAACAAAGAAGATAAAAAATTAGGAAAGTCTGAGTATCCAAAAGAAAAGATAGCTAAGTGTACATAACAGAGACCCCTACCATTACTTACTCAAACATTTAAATAGGCTAAGGAGGATGCATGTTTTAAGAAGTTCTTTGAAACTTTCAAAGACTTTCATATTAACTTCTAATTGTTAGATGTTTTGTAAGGTATACCTAAGTATAAGAATTACTTGAAGGATGTGGTGACCAATAAGACCAAGCTGGACGACATTAAGGCAATAATACTCATTGGAGAGTGCAGTTCGATCGTGATAAGCAAGATGTCAAAAATGATGTGGTCCATGCTTTCAGTGACTTGGTGTCAAGTATATACTTTATTCCCCTATCTATTTTCAATAATCTTGGATTGGGAATATTGAGGCCATGTTATGAGTGGTGCCAGAAGAAATCATAAAGATGTTCTCATTAAGGTTGATAAGTTTATTATTCCTGATTATTTCATTATGCTTATTATAATGTAGATAATAAGGTATCGATCATATCGAGGCACCTATTCTTGGAAACTAGTGGAGCACTTATTGATGTAAGAGATAACACTCTAACAATGAGAATGAATGATAAAGAGGTGGTCTTTAAGATATATAAAACACTCACTAAACCCTCATATTATAAGGACTTGTGCATGATCACAACCATGGAAGTATAAGAGTGTGGGGTGGCCTCTTTGTACACTCTTATAGTGTGGGTCAAACCATCCATTAAGCATAAAGTTTAGAAAAATAAAGAGGAACCTAAAAAGCAAGTGTGGAGAGAGCTGTAAATCTTAAGAGTGGACACTTAAAAGGTAAGAAAAGACTAAGAAGATGGGTGCAGAGTAGGAGAAAGATATTAAAGAAATATGGATGAAGAGTATGATGTGCATCATGCTACAACAGTAACCACTGATTGGGAGGCAACCCAAGTAAAGGTAGGCATTTTATTTACTTATTTTCTTAGTATCACCTTTATTATTATTTTTGTTTGAGTCACAGGTTGATGGGAGGTTTGAGGAGCATGGTAAAGACTAGGTGTGGGGTCCATCAAACCTCGTTGATGATTAAGATGCTGCTATCTTGGCCTTGAGGCTTCAGAAAGTATTTTTATCCTTACTTTTAATTTATCTTTCGGGGATAAAGTATGATTTTAAGTGTTGGGGTGGGGGGGGAATCTTTTGATTGGTTGGGGTGAAATATTTCTATAGAATTTCTATTTCTATTTATTTTTCTAGTTTTTTACTAAATTTAACAAAAATACAAAATGATTTTCTTTTTGTTTGTTTTTAAGATGTTTTTAGATTGTTGTTGGTGTTAATCTAGTAGGGGCACACTGTACCCACCCCTTTGTTTTTCTTTTTGGTTCTTTTCCAAGGGTGAGCCTTTTCAACCCAGTATCCCTTTTTCATTTTTAGGAGTAATTTAAAGAATTTTGTCTTTAAGAATAAATATGATGTTATTTCCAAGTGATATGTATGATTTCATGATGCAGGTTGGTTTTGAATATAAAAAATTCTTTTTGAATGAATTGAATGACTACTTTTGGAACACCTAAGCTCTTGTATATGACTTGTGTGATGTTTACTTAATTCTAAATTGTTTTTATTACTTGGTTTATAGTCTATAGAGATCTTACTTGATTTAAGCATATGCCATATGCGAGTGACGTTTTTGTTATATTCCTTTTTGTATATTGATGTCTAGAACTTTATTTGTGTGTAGGTAAAGAAAAATAAGAAATTGTGGGTTTAAGGGATGATATAGGCATTTCTTTGATAGCCATATTTTATATCCTCTTTATCAACTCTTATTGCATGACCTTAGTTAGCCTCATTGAGCCTTTAGCGTATCCTTTGGTAGCCTTATATGTAGCGTATTCCTTTTCATCCAATTTACTATAATTTGATCCAAAACTCCTAAGTACTTTAGTTGAATGATTGAGATATTAAGGAGTGTAAAATTGAAAAAGGAAAAGAGTGAAAATGAAGCCCCAAAATAGTATATATTGGTGTGTTAAAAAAGTGTATATATTATTGGTGTGGAGTAGTGCAGTGAAAAAAGAAATTGATAAAAAAGTGAACCATATGTTGATAGCAAATACTCCCTGCTTAAGATATATAAACTAGCTTAAAAATATGGGGCAAAACAAAAGGGAAGTGGGAACATAAAAGTGGTGAAAATTGGTTGATTATAGAAGAGTCTGATGTTAATGATGATGTATTAAAACACTTAGGGAAGTTAGTCACTATTACTGTCCAGAATAGTTCCTACCCCTTCCTTGGCCTACATTACAACCTTCAAAGTCCTAATTGATCTTGATCCTTAATATTCTGATGTTATTGGAGTACTACACTAAGGGACATCTTATGTGACATGTGAATTCCTTGTGAGTGGCAGTGAAATTTGATACTTACACCCATTTTGTATGATGGATTGCATATTTTGAGTGAATGTGGGTGACTTTTCTGGTGAGGGAACATGTATGATGATGGTTAAGTGATTTGTATGATATCTTTTATAAGTAATATTCATGAGTTTTCCAACTTTGTGGAGTCAATTCTTGAGGTTAGGAAGTTTTCCAACTTTGTGGATCAAATTTCATGTATCCATTACAACTATGAGTAGCTAAACGACCTAAATACATGGTTGAGGCTACTAACATGATTATGTAATTATGATTTAAAGTTGGTTTATATGTTGTCAAGTATGTGATTGTTCTTATGTTCTTGTTTTACTATTTTAAAACGTCATGAGCTTTAGGATAAATTATAGTCACAAAAATAATTGACCATAGGAGTTGAGGGATGGAATTAACAATTTAAGGAGTGTGGATAATATATTTAATCATTAGAATCTAATTATTAAAGAATATAGCCCACTTGGTTAATGAATACGGGAAGATAGTTTAATACATCCAAGTTTAAGACACGTTCCCCACCCAACGGTGTAGTTGTGAGATTGATTTGAGTAGATGACTTAGAGGATGATCATTCCAATTTATAATATCAACCCCATATATTAACAATCATGATAAAAAAATAACACCAACTAGAATCCATAGTTATGCATGAATGTGAAGTAACCTCAACCTTGGAAGTTCTCCATATACTGTTTATAATCCAAATTCCATAGTGTTGTTATTTTTTGCTATTTAGTTTATAATTACCAATCTTGATTTCTTAATTGGTTACACTATCACTCATTCAATCTAATTATTAATGCTTAAAGTGGATAGTTGTGGATCACTAGGTCCCTTTAAGATTGATATTCGGCTCGAAAGGGCCACTGTACTACTTGAACAACTACGTACACTTGTGTGTGCGCTAGGGAGCAACAATAAACCAATGCCCTATACGTGGATAGGAAAGGCCTTCCTAATATGATAGGGACCTAAAAGTCAACCTCACAAAGAAAAATCACACAATTAGCTAGAAATATGTAAGATGCTACTTTGACCAACACATCACACAAGATACAATGAGTTTTTTCACAGTGTGATCTACCATAAAAATTCTTATAGAGGTCGATTTAGGTGAACCCTACTCTAACTACTTAGATAAGAGTAGCGACATCATGTTAATTCTAGGTCCCATATCACATAAGGCCTGTGTAAAATTTGAAGTACCAATATTACAAGGAATAGTGAATACTTCTAGATCTTTCTTATTTACAACCAAGTATCGAGAGGCAATGGTTCTATAGTGGTGAACGTTATCAACAAAATCAAAGCTCACCGTCCTTTTCTTTGTCACCAAATATTTTATAAACTTTGAATAACCTAACATCTGCTCTAGAGATTCTACAAAAGGGATGTTCAAAGGCAACTCTTTCAGCATAGAAATAAACTTTTAATGCTTCTCCTTTTAGGCTTTCTTCTTTAATCACCAGGGAAAAAGAGGATGAGGTTGGGAATGGGCTTTAATATTGGAGTGATTTCATTAAATTTTTCTTTGTTAGGTTCAACTTCTTTCTTTGCAACTAGAGGCTTCTAAGAGGCCTCATCATTCATCACCAACTTTTCTATTTAATTCTTGTCCACATTATCAATACTTATGGGGTTATTCCATATGTTATCAACCACAGGTATAGGTGGATCAATAGTGGCCTTACCACTCCGATTAGTAATAGTAGATAATGATTGTCGTCCTTTGAATTCTAGGAAATATTTCTAGGAAGAGTGCCGAGTTAACACTGATTCAATATGGCAAACATATGCCCAAACTATTACTTAAGCTATTTGATTGTGGTTAAACGTGACTCTACCTTATGGTTCAACCCTGAAATTTCTATCTTGATCTCCTCAAGGCAACTATCTTGACTTTTAAAACTCTTTATAAATTTTTCAAGTAATACTTCTATTCTCAAATTTCCAGATTCAGCATCCCTGTTCCCCGACAAAACATAAAGGCCACCCTTTTCCATTGTATTCATCTTTCCTCCTGCTCACTACTCCTATCTCTATACCTCTATCCATAATAGTTTTGACCTTGATTCCCTTGAGTCAAGTTCTAATTTTATTAATTAGACCCTTTTTTTGTTGATGTATCATGGCTTTATGACACTTTTGATGCTTAAAACTAGAAAATATTCAAGTACTTAGGTTTGTTTTGATAGATAATATATGTTTTTGTGTATATTTTGTAGGGAAATAGGTTTTGGAGTATAAAATGAAGAACAAGAGTTACAATTATAGAAGGGACCACTTATGATGCCACTTATGTGGCGTAGGTCCCATCTACAGCCCATAAGTAATCTGTCATAGGTTTCAAAGATGTAGCTACAGAGAATCAAAAGTTGGAGTGTTGATCTTGCTAGTTACGATGGGTAACTTATAATTCGTAGGTACCATCTATGACATTGTAAGTACCAGTGCACATTGCAAATACTTAAAGTTAGAGAAGCTACATGATGGAGATTACTTTTATGATTTCTGTATTGAATTTCATGCAGTTTCTTGCAACTATGAGAGGCTAAATCCATTACCTAGGTTGTGGGAACCCTGGAATTATATCAAATTAGGGGAAGAGTGAGGTTCTTCTAGATTATTATTTACATTTGCATTATGATCTTCTTTAGTTTAATTGTTTTATTAGCGGAGGACAACATTGAGAACCTACCTGTATTCGAGATCGTCTTCAAAAGAGAATTTAGATTGGGAAAAGAAGATTACAACAGTAATTAGAGTCTAAAAACCCTCATATAATAACTTGACACCTAAAGGTGATGGTTAAACCGGGATCACAGACAAGAATTAGTAAGGCATCACCCTAAGACTTACAAGGTGAAGGGTGAGATTTATCAAAATATTCACATAATGGATGGTAATACCTAGCTTGTTAGATTCTGCATATATGGCAGTGAGATATTGTGATTGAGCATGATAAACCTAAGTAGTTAAGAAGGTATGGGGAACACAATTTTAGTCCTCATCTTAGATTTATTACAACTAAAAGCAATCAAGACTTGTTAATTTTCACTGTTTACTACTTATTCCCCCATTTACTTTTCTGCACTTTGAACTACTTCAACAAGTTCATGAGACAAATTCAACCTATTCCTCGTGGGATCGATAAAACCTAGTTGGGTTACTATAATTTGATAGAGACCACATTGTATCTTAATGGAGGATATAGTTTGGGAGACATCAAACTTTAGTCGTTGCTGGGGAATACGATTACAAATTTATTGAGTGAAGTTATTGAGGTTGTTGGTCTTAAATTTCTATTCTTATTGGGGTGTACATCAATGTATACCCAGTGCTAAGAGTCAAGGCAATCCCTTGATCCTATTTAATCCAAATCCAAAAAGAATCCTACAGTAAAATCGTAGGATGTTAAACCTCGACTGTGAAGTTCATCATGAGTAGCTTCAAGAAAATCCATAGGACTTCCCTCCCTAAACTATACGTGCTCAGGAGACAACTGCATAAACTACTATATGGTTATTAAATAATACTAATATAAGGAGGGATGTGAGGCTTCCCATTGTGAAACATAGAAGGCAAAGAGAGCAAGACAAAGACGTGAAGTTGATCATCGAGCAGAGCTCAATAGAGGTAGAAGAGATAGATATCCATTACCCCTATATTTTTAGTATTTTCTGGAGGTAGTGGACACCTAAAAAACTCTAAACCATTCTCTGATACCAAGCTTGCATGAACCAAACCAATGCCTAACCATTATGGGTATCTCTACTCCACCATGAAATGGATACCACCCCTATTGCCTAACCTCATAAGCACAAAATAATAATAATAATAATAATAATAATAATAATAATAACAAATGGGAAGCCTATTAAACTAGTAATAAAAGATGAATAGATAACTCTATGAAAACTAAGAGTCAATCAATAACTAACCAACCCATATTTGTCCACAATAGCCTCTCTAACCAGAAGAATAGCTAGTTGGGACATTCCCCTGACTATGACCAAAAAAAGAATCCAAAAGTATTAAGTAATGAAAAAATGAAATGATATAGCATTCCAAAGGATAGAGGCTCGTCACTTCAAAACAACTTATAGATTATGCTAATCTAACTAATGTTGCACGGGATCAACAAAAATGTCTTCGAAGCCTAAATTATGAAACAATGTAGTATCCTAGGATGGTTAGTGGGATAATCACTAAAATGTAACTCAGGGAAAGTGATAACATAATGCCATATCCAAAATCAGTCAAACCACATGCACACATTTAGAAATACATATATAAGATGACGTGATAGGGTAAAAGGTCATGAACAGAGTGTTTTAAAACCATTAACCTAGACTATATAGCTCTATCCGTCCTAAGAGAACCCACTTGCTATATGGGTTCAGCTTCCCCTACTGAAAAGGTTCCAACACATGTTAGCCACATGAACCAGGAAAACTCGGGAGTCATTAATTAAGGAATTTACCACTTGGTATCATCATACGAATATTCTTTCAAGATAATACATTTATGACAAACCATCCACACAACCAAACTAGACTCCCAAGTTCCATTAAAAATCTAAACCATGGACACCAAGGGCATCCAAATCTATTTTTATATCCATTTATATATTAATGCAATGCATTGAGTTCAAAATCAAGTTAAACAATGCAATTTTTCCCTAATAAACATCAAATTCACCAAGTGGGTTGAGGTTTATACAATTCCAAGAAAAAATTCACCCAATTTGGGGAAACCCATGTCCCTCATTTTAACAATTTAAATAATGTACCAATTTATTCCCAAAAACATCAATCAAAATCATGAATAATCAATTCAAATCATTGGACAAGTAATTCAACCATTAATAGCCAAAAACCCTCAACACAATTTCAAATCCATAATTTAAATCACATGAAAACTCATTAAATTAATGTTACAATGTAAAATTAAAGTTGGGGAAGAGAAACATGTCTAAATACACAAGAATTTAAAGTTAATTTGAAGTTTGGAGCCCGAATGATGAATGCAGAGTGAAACCCTTAAGATTTCTAGGTTTTGTCGTAGGAGATAAATAAAGTAGAGTTTGATCTTTGAAAACTGAAGGAAAAGGTCCTCTTTTATGTTTATAAGCCGTGGAAATAGTGAAAAGATCAAAATTCCCTCACCCCTAAGTAAAAAAAACAAAACTAGATAAAAATTACACTTGACGTGGCATACCATTACCATGGAGGGTAACCTCTGTGGCATGGTGATATTATAGAGGCACACTACCTCATAGTTCCAAAATAATCCCAAACCTTTTTTGAAAATTCTAAAACTTTCCTAAATTACCTTTTAACATCCCTAAACATAACTCAAGTAAAATATTAATATTACGCATGCAGGAAGTTCAAAAGTAAAATGATCAAAATTTTGAGGGGTCTTATAAATTTCTTTATCATTCCGAGTGGTAATAGCTAGAAAATGACCATTGTTCTTAGGATTTTGAACTATGTTGCTCAGAAAGGTGCCTGACTCCCTCTGATTCAAAGTTCCAAACATTTATCCAAACTGATTCTCCAATTTCTTTATTGCAATAGCATGTGACTTTACCTTCTGGGCCAATTTTAAGATGTCTGCCTTAATTCCTTAAAGAAAGTTTCCTAATTTTCCTAACTCTTGAACAACTTGGACAACATCACCTTCATCTTTGACTCAGTTTCATGACTTTCTAGTGGAACATACATACCACCATTCTCCTTATATTCATCCTTACATCTTAGGTCACCATCTCACTCACTACTTCTATCTCTGTATTGATCTCTGTAATAGTTCTGACCTTGGTTTCTTACCCCTTAGCTTAGAAATCCACCAAATCTCGATCTACATATGTTGCCTCTTTTTCTAAAGTAGAATTATACAATTTAAAGGCCTTATATTTTAAGCCAACTAAATTCATCTTCTCAGAATTCATTATTGCAAACTACTTTGTAAGAGCCCATATCAATTTTAAGCTGCACAATCTCTTATGCCATAGAATTATCAACCAATCTATGCTTGATAGAAGTCCAAATAGCATATGTGTCAGTACCTCTCTCTGCCTCCCAAATATACTATCCTTAGTTGGTGAGAAAGATCTGATCTAATATAACTGATGTTGTCTCCCAGCATATACACATGAATGCTCCTGCGTCTTCCATGGATCTTAAATTGGTGTTAAGGGCTCGATAGAAAATCTCAAATAAGCTCATCCCAAAATCCTATGGTTAGGGAACATCATTAACTTCTTTAACCATGACTTATACATAGACTCAGAGTGTAACTACCTAAAATTATACATCACATCCTTTAACTGAAGTATTCTAGGTGGTGGAAAGAAATGATCTAAAAATTATCGCTGCAACTCATTCTAAGTAGTGATTAATCCTCAAGGAAGTTCCCTTAACCATAATGTAGCTTCACTAGTCAATGAAAATAGGAACAAATAAAGTCTCAGTGTTTCCTAATTTACCCTAGCTATAGTGTATGTAGTGCAGATCTAAATAAAGTTTTTAAGGTGCATGTTTACATCATCTGTTGGCAAACCTGCAAACATACTTTTTTCAGATTCAAGAGATTGATCATAGCACTTGTAATGTTGAACTTCACACCTAGTATCAAAATAAGAGAAATGGTAGCTCTTATCTTGGTAAGCTCAACATATCCCAAATCCTTCTCTAGATCCTTATATGGAGGTAAGTACTGATAGACTGGAAGTATTTGAGCTCTAACCCCTCTAACTCTATCTCAATTTTTATTGAGTGTTGATGGATGATTTATTTCTTATCTTTGCCTTACTAGCTCCACCCCTTGAGCATCTGCTTCTCTTATTTGGTTAGAATCTGTTGCTAATAACTGCTCTGTTCTTTAATCAATAATGTCTTGAACATTCCTAGGAAGAGGAGGAGAAGGAGGCATAATGTTACAATCATCTCGAACCACTTCAATATGGCCTTTATGTACTTGTACTTCAATCAATAATAAATTTATTCCTCAACAACGGAATTTTTTTTTTGATATTTCCTAAAGCTACACCTCAAACTAAAGGTAAAATAGTTGATACAAAATGTAGTAGCCCAGCTCAGGTTGGGGTCGAAACCATAGGGAATATGTGAACTATCTTTCAAACTTGCTAAAATAAATGGGTAGTACAAGAAGGTAAATAGAGGGATAGCAGTTTTAAATTGAGAAAAATAACAAGTCATGCAATACTTTGGTTATAATCAATCAAAAATAAACACTAGGACTATGTTCCCTCTAGATTCTCAAGTCCATAGGTTTATCGTGGTCTGTTAAACCAATCTAATATATTGCATGCATAATCTGATAGGTTATGTATCACCAATTATCTTGTGGACTCACCAGTGAATTTCACTCTTTACCTTCTGAGTCTTAGAGTGTCTCTTTATGAACCCTTATCCTAGATCCTAATAAACTATTCCCTTTTGAGTCTTAATTTATGAGATAAAGATAATTATCTTAAGTAGGTGAAGATGATTTTCTTATTTTGACAATTAACTCCAAAATACTGTTGTGATTTATTTTCCAACTCTCTACCTCTCTTTTAAAGTAAGTAGGGAATATAAATGGGATCCTAACAGTTATAACTGCTAAGACATCTATTAAACTAAAAAGGACCACAATATATGCAAGAATATTGGTATAGAGCAACTTTGGTCTTCCCCTACTTTGTTAATCTGCCAGGGTTCCCAAAACCCTAGCTAAGGGATTTAGCTGTTCATTGTTGCATGACAATTCATAGAATTCAACGAAGAAAGCATAAAATCAATACTGCAATAATAGATGAATAAACCCAAAAGTCTCAAATTAAATAATCAACCAAAATAAAAAAAAAGTAATCCCAAGACCAAAATCACATCTCAAAATCAAATATATGTTTGTAGGTAATAAGAGTGCGTAATAAAACTAAAAAATGTCAAAAGAGTATTTATAGAGTACAAGGAAACCCTAAGAATCAAGTCCTAAATAAATAAGGAAAATCAACGTCAGTGACCACCTATGTTGCTACCTACAGGGCTTAGGTGGTATCTATAGGGTGTAGGTTGTCCCATGTAGGTGACTAGAGCTAAAAAATTCTGAAAACTTCTCAAAATCTAATGGTTTCTATCACTTACGAGGTGTATGTATGAAACTCCCTAGGTTTTGACCCTTGGAAATTTTCCAAGGTTTTTGGCTTCTGGATATCATATGAGTTTGGGAACTAGTCATATGGTATTGTTTGGATAATATGGTCCTATCGTATGTTATCCAGTGTTGGGTGGTTATATTTCTAGAATGGGTACGAATTAGGTGAGTATGAGTCGTATGGTGGGTGACGGGTCATATGGTTAGGTTTTTCTTTACTTAATCTGAAACTTAGTAACTTAACCAAGATTTGAGTATGAGTGGTGCACCATGAGTCATGAGATTTGGTACGAGTGGTATAGTTTTGCTCATATGTTGGATAATATCAACCCCTCCTGATTCTTCCTAAGGTACAATTTCATGATACTAGTTTTATGCTTGGTTATGATTGGGGCTTGGTGGTCATATCTTGGACAGTTTTGGGGGTCCATGGGATACCCATGGTATGAGTGATATTACTACTCGTATCATAGGGTATGGGTGGTATGGTGGAGTCGTACTCGCCTGTGAGAATTTTATGCAATTTAATTTGGTGGTAATATTGACATTTCCCCTTAAAACTCTATATGACCCCATTACTTAAAATACCTTTTTGGGGCTTTATTAACCTATTCGCTATCAATCAAACACTCAAAACTCTCTCAAAATCTCTCAAGACTCTTGGGTTAAGCAAAAGCTAGGGTTTTCTTTAAGGTGGTTAATTAAGGCTCATAGGGGGTGATTTCTTGTTATCTTCTTCTCAATCTAAGGCATGTTACTCCTTGCCAACTTAGAAATATTTTATGAATTGCAATCATGGCATCATTATTGTAGGGTTTTGTATTTTCAAATATATGTTAGTGGTTTTGGTTATATTGGTTTAGTTATGGTTTCCCTATGTTTTAATTGTGGAATTACATATTTCAATAGTGGTTTGGACATTTGGTTGCATAGGAGTGGTGCATTGGTACTTGATTTTGGCTTTGAAAACATTATGTCCTCAACATAATTGATAAAATTATTATGGGAATGCTTTTACTATATTGTTGGACTTTTAATGGAACTATTGCATAGTACAACTTGGTCATGAAACCCTAAATGGTTTAAATGGTTAAAAGGTAAGGTCTTGGTTGTCATGGTTATGGATAATTGAATATCCTTGTAGGGTATAAGGGAATTCGATAAGCAAACTAAGTAATGAACATACTTGTGGGGCACAAGGGAATCCTCAAAGCTAACTTAATAATGTAATCTTTAGATACATGGGAATCCTTTCTTCTCTTAAATATTTGATAAGGACATTGCTTGAAAGCCATAGTCCGTATGACGATACCACTAATTATAGCCATGATTAATAATAAATGATATGGTGGTTTGGTTGTATGGTAATGGTTTTAATTGGGCAATAATGACGGGGTATGATATCTAATCATGAAGGTATGAGTCTAATTAATAGAAACTAGAAACTCATGTTTGCCGACATAAGGAGTGGTCATGGGAAGCATAGATTATACTTCGGGGATACACGAGAATCCCCTAAGTACATTTGTACATATATATCATGGAGAACGAGGGGTGCTCGGGAATCCGTTACTCCTATGGTATCTTCAATTCATAAAGCTACACATATTAGGGCCCATTCAGGGGGTTAAATTATACCCATATAGCCTGTGGATGGTTCTAGAAAGGTTAATCTATACATACCCAGTTTAATGGTTTTAAATCATGATAAACTCGGTTCCTTTTCCTAGTATGGTTATATATCTGTGTGTGTATGGTTGTGAATGCATATGGTTGCTTTACTTGGTTTTAAATACTGGTGTTATTTTATCCTTATCTTGAGTACTTGCTAGAGTTCACCTACTAACTCATCTTTGGGCGACTATATCCCTACGCGATGTAAAAACTGGCCATTCTACTCTTCTTACATAGTGATCGAATTCAAGATTAGCTCGATTGGATTGAATTGATGAGCTTCTATATTTTTGAAGGCTCTATTTCATATCATGGATGTTTTTACATACTTTTTTAATTTTATGGATATTGGTTTTGGCTATGGTTGGGGGCGTGTTCCTACCAGAAATTGTTTTTTTCTTGGACAGAGGCTTTATGGAACTACTATAGGTTGGAATGAGTGGTGTTGGTATTGGTGTTAGCCTTAGTATTGGCATTGGTATTAGTACTGCGTTTGACTAAATTTACGATTGTTCTATCCTTTTATGTTTTGTTATGGATAGGAACTTGGTTATTGTTTTGGTTTTATAAGGTTATTGGTTGGTTTTTGGATGGTTGGACTTGCTTGGGTTGGTCACAGTTATAGACCGATACTAGAGTCTGGGTTGATACAAATATGTTATCTTATTATATGTTTGGAATTCATCCAACACAGGGTTTATGCTAGTTGGTTGGGTATTAGGGGTGGTCTATGATCTTGGTTCAACTTGAGATACCAATTACGACAAGGCGTTAATTTGGGTCATGTTAAGTTGGTATTATAGCCTTAGGTTTATGGTCAATTGGGAGTCCACAAAGCATTGTCTAGTAGAGTCTCTTTTAAGGGTAAGTAGTGCGGCAACACTCATAAGAAAGAGGCTATAAGACATTAGGAACTATTTCTCTTCCTTGTGTTCTATTTTCAAGCTTGGAGTTTAAGGTCTTGGATTCATCTAATTTCTATTTGCTTGTCTTTCAGATCATGCCTCAATGATCTGAATCTTAAGGAAACTCCTCTGTCCTTACTGGGGATAATACTGATGGGACACATTCTACTCAGGGAATCTATACTCAGTCTAGGGATCCAATCCCTGATATTTTTAGAGTTCTACCAGTTTCTTCTAGTCCTCCTCAAGCCAACGTGATGAATACGGAGTTTCGTCAATCGAATTATTTGATTGCTTGGTTGGTAGCTTCTCAGGCTCAGTGTGATGCATATGGTATTGCATTTTCTAAGCTTACAAGGTTGGCTAGTTTATAAGGTTGAGTCCTTAAACCTTTATTTGAGTTAAGGTAAAGGATAATCCTTAGGGTTTTCTAAATGAAATGAAAAAGCTCTTAAGGGCCACGAATGTGGAAAGGGTAAATTCTTTTTCCTACCAGCTAAAGCATATGGTATACCAATGGTACAAGGAATGGGATCAGGAAAGGGGTGACATTGAGAAGTCATCTTTGTGGGTAACTTTATCCAATGCATTTCCAGACCTCTTCAGGAGGGATAGAATAAGAATATTTGCTTAAGGAATATCGCATAAGTTGATCCTTGAAAGCAAGACTACATTCCTTCTAATGGACAATGATATTTCTAGGTTGGTTATTCATATCCAACAGCTGGAGGAGGAAAAGAGAAAGCAGGCTGAGATAGGTGAGATGTAGGGTAAAAGGATCAGGTTCTCTAAGCAAGGTGGATTATAACAAAGTGATTGGGATGGTGGTAAGTGGGCAAAGAAGAAATGGGGGAGTTCTAGTTCTTTCTCTACAACTAGTGCTCCTTACATAAAGTAGTAAGGTGATAGGCGTCAGTAGGGCGGCAATAAATTCAGGGAATAGGGTGCCCAATTTTAGGCTAATAGGGCTCAGTTGGCCTCATCATGTTATCTATGCAAGTTCTGTGGTCGGTTACATCAGTGTTTTTGTAATGAGGGGCAAGATAGGTGCTTCAAATATTGTCAGCCATTCCATATGCTTAGAAATTATCTAGTTGGTAAGGTTGCTTTGGGGGATAATAAGGTTCTGGTTACCTCTTCATCTGCTCCTGTACCAAAAGGGTGCTGCTTCTGTATCTTTTTCTACTTCTAATACCAGCACATGCCAGAATAGGTTATATGCTCTTGCTACCTGACAAGAATTTGAGGCATCACCTGATGTCATAACTGGTACGTTACAAATCTTTTCTTGGGATGTTTATTATTTATTTAATCTGAGGGTCCACTTTATCTTAGGTGACCCCATTTCTGGCCATGTATTTTGTTTTTTATCCCTAGATTATTTTGGATTCTTTTTCTATTTCTACCCCGGTAAGTGACTCTGTGGTTGCTAAAAGAGTCTATAAGTGGTATGTGGTATCTATTGATAGAAAGAAGACTTTGGTGGATTTTTTTGAAATAAATATGGTGGATTTTGAACTTATTTTGGGTATGGATTGGTTATATTTGTGCTACGAATCCTTAGATTGTCGGACCCATAGGGTTGTCTTTAGGTTCCCTAGTGAGCCGATTATTGAATGAGAGAGTGGTTCCCTAACTCCTAAAGAGAAGTTTATATCATATCTTAGAGCTCTGAGGTTAATCTTTAAATGGTGCCTCTATTATTTGGTCTGGGTTGAAGATTCTAACTCTGAAGGTCCTTCTTTGCATTTGGTTCCAGTGGTAAATGAGTTTCTTGAGGTATTTCTAGATGATCTTCCTGTTGTTCCTACAGATAGGGAGATTGAGTTTGGTATTGATTTGGTTTCGAAAACTCATCCAATAACTCTTTCTCCTTATAAAATGGCTCCAGCAGAGTTATGGGAACTTAAGGAGCAACTTAAGGATATTTTGGATAAGGGTTTCATCCATTATAGTGTATCCCATGGGAACACCAATGTTATTCATGCATAATAAGAATGGTTTCTTTTAGATGTGTATTGACTATCAACAGTTGAATAAGGTAACGGTAAAAAACAAGTATCCTTTTCCAAGAGTTGCCAAATTCTTTTCTAAGATAGATCTTTGGTTTGGGTATCATCAGCATAAGATTAGGGAGGTAGATATCCCTAAGACGACCTTTCGTACCCGATATGGGCACTTTGAGTTCTTGGTTATGTCATTTGGTTCGACCAATGCCCTAGCGGCATTCATGGGTCTGATAAACAGGTTCTTCCATCAGTTTTTGGATTATTTAATCATTGTGTTCATTGATGATATCCTGGTATATTCTTAGAGTAAGGTGGATCATGCTAATCAACTCCGTGTGGTGTTGCAGACCTTGAAAGAGCAGCAGTTGTATGCCAAATTCTCTAAATAAGAATTCTATTTAAATGCTGTCACTTTTTTGGGTCACATTATATATAGTAAGGGGATCGTGGTGGATCCACAAAAGGTGGCAATAGTTAAGATCTGGGTTAGTCCCATGACTCCCACCGATATTCAAAGCTTCTTGGGTTTGGTTGAATACTATAGGAAGTTTGTGAAGAGTTTTTTGATGATAGTTGCCCCGTTGACTAAGTTGACTTAGAACAACGTAAAGTTCTCTTGGTTAGATGCTTGTAAAGGTAATTTCTAGAAGCTGAAGCTTAAGCTAACTTTTGTTCCGATTTTGACATTGCCTGAAGGCAATGAAGGGTTTGTGGTTTATCATAATATATCTCGAGTGGGACTTAGTTGTGTTCTGATACAACATGGTAAGGTGATTGCCTATGCTTCTAGGCAGTTGAAAGTGCATGAGAGGAATTATCCTACTTATGATATGGAACTTTTAGATTTGGTCTTGCATTGAAGTTTTGGCAGCACTATTGTATGGAGTGCATATGGACATCTTTTCTGATCATAAGAGTCTACAATATGTTTTTACATAGAAGAAGCTTAAAATCAGGTAGAGAAGATGACTTAGGCTTCTCAAAGACTTTGACATGAGCTTCACTAGGGCTAGGCTTCTCAAAGACTTTGACATGAGAATATGGCTAGGGTTTACCGTGTTGCATTGTGCGTAAAAACCTAGGGCTTACCTCAAGAACACAACTGCATGTGAACTAGGTGGCAAATTCTCAAGGCACAGAAAATATTCTATGATGGGCTTCTCAGAACTAAAAAAAAATACCATTAAAAGCCCAATCTTTGAAGAAAAGAATATTATCACTACCGGGTTGAGCAGATATTCTGAAGTGGAGCATAAATTTTGAGATTACAACTTGGGTCGGATCTCGAAAGAAGGAAACTCATTTTTCCCTACACTAGTCTGGGAGTTCTATGTGAACTATCAGGCTCGATTAAAGAACATGTGTAGAGAAGGGGAGAAATAAGAAGATCAACCCTTGTTAGATAGAGTTCTAGTACGGGGTGTGATGGTGGATCTCATAGAAACAACAATCAATAGATTTCTTAATGGCCCTAAATTCACTCCTCAGGCCAATTCACCTATATTCTCTGCTAGGTTAAAGCATCGTGCAAATTAACGGTCTTGGTTAGCCGCCCTCATAGCTTAAGAAAAACCTGAGTGGCTAACTAACCTGAATAAAAGGATTTTCAAGGCCTCTCTGACTCAAGAGGCAAGGTTCTGGTAGGGTGTAGTGTGCACCTATTTGATGCCTACTGAGGGAGATAACATCTTTGGAGATAATAGAGCAATACTGGTCATAATTCTTGTGGCTAAACTCAAATTGAACTTTGGAGAGATCATTGCTGAGGAGATGAAAATTCAAGTCTCAAAACCCGACACGACATATCCTTTTCCTTGTCTAATTATGAGGTTGTGTAATGCAGCTAATGTACCTGAGGTTGCAGGTATAGACAACGAACTGCCTACAAAGAAGACCCACAATACCATCCGATATAATGAAAATCAGTCGAGGCTGACACTTGACAGAGGATCAGGGGCTGCAACAGATCCACTGGTTATAGATACCAGCTCAACACCTAATGTAGAGGTGTAAGATTTTAAAGCTTTACCACCAGCATCCTCAACACTAGTAGATTTAGTGCTTAGAAATGAAACAAATCCTTCAGCTGCTATGTTTACCATAGAATTTGCCTTCAACCCGATGAATTTTTGGAGAGTGGCAAAACAAGCCAAGTGGTGTGAGCCTCGGCTGTAACTTTTTGCCAAGAAATTTGTCTCTACAGTAGACAAGAGTATTAAGGTCATACTTGAGCCCTTCTAAGCCTTTTCCAATCTGATTGATGATTTAGAAAACTATTTCAATACACGGTTAAGAGAAATGTCGAGCTCAAACTTTGGACAATTTAGATTAGCCCTGAACAAGGTAAAGGCGGATATAGAGTATTATTGCAGCACCAACTTATGATGTTGGTAGATCCAGCTATTGATGAGTCTGAGAGTGAAATCCTATTTCTTGATCTCATAGGGAAACCAATAAAGCAAAAGAAGAAAAAGGGTAAAAAGAAAGGTAAGGTTAAGAGAGAAAGGACTAATAGCGATGAAGAAAGAAAAGTGGAGAAGAAGGTGAGAAAGAAGGCAAAAAAATAGGAGACAAAGAAGGGGATAATCGAGTCCCAAGCTGACAATGAGAAATAGGAGGAGGCCCTACGAGAAAGAGTCGTAGGTGCCTCAACTAGTAGGCCTCCAACAACTTGTAGGATAGATATGTCAGAACTAAGGAAGGTTTCCAATGGACATAAGTCAGCTGAGGATGTAGCTGCAGGGTCAGGGACTCATGATCCCCATGCTTGATCTACTCCAGGTATACCCTAACCTTTAGTTCAGTTTTTCTTTGATTTTATGTTGAGGGTGTAAGGTGAGTTATTGTTGTAACATTTTGTAGTTGACTAGGAGAAATACAAGTACTTGAGGTAGTTAACATGGTTTTGTTATTTTTTGAACAACTCTTAAATGGTCTGATTGTTTAACTTTATGATTTGCATCTAATTGTGACCACTGTGTATCTTGTTATGGTATTATTTCTAGTGACTTGATAATCATTGCTAAATAATTGCATGAACTGAATAAGTAGTAACTTGTGATATACTTGTGTGCCATGTGCGTGTGAGATCTTACTTAGTTCTCTTTGTATGTTGAATCTATAACTTTCCCGATTAGTCTTACCTAGGTTAAAGGATAAGGGTTAGTAGAGGATTATAGGCCATTTTGATATTAGCCCACTTTTAGCCTAAATGACCTTCCCTGTATGCATAATATCCCTTGATCCCTATTTTAAGCCTAAATAGCCTATTTCTTTTTATGATACCTATCATCGTCCTATTTATATTATAATAAACCTATTTTGGGCCTGGTCCTCCTTGGAAACTGTGCACCTTAACTTAGGCAAATGGCCTAAGTTAGGGTGGCTATCATAGGGGTGCGTGATGTAAAATGAGTATGGAGAAAGGTAAAATAAAAGAAAAGAGTAAAAAAGTTGGGTGCGGTGGAAAAGAACAGGAAAAGAAAAGTTGTAAGAAAAAAAGAAGTGATTGTAGAAAAGACCACACCCATCCTGAATAGGTGTGATCAAGAAAAGAGAAGAATAAAAAAGGGTTAATAAGTGAGACCCCAAAAGCTAGTATAGTGTCAAGGAGGCTTAGTCACTTTAAATATCATCGAGTATCATACCAGCCCCTAGCCTACATTACAAGCCAAAGAGAAGACCTATAGTGATCCTAGCTGACCTGTCTAAAAATCATGCTAATGAAAATAATCACAAGCCTATGGTATTTGGTATACATTGATTAGAACTTCATTCTGAGAGTGAGCATCTTTTGATTTCCCCTATGGTTACATATGTGATGTATGATATAATTGAAGTGGGACTTCTTTGTAGTGAGGGCACACTGGTTATATTGCTATTTGCTAACTTATTTGGATAGTGTAATATTGGTACATCTGTGGTTGTTGTTGCTGAATTGATGCCATATCTTGATTCCTGTGTGTCGCATTGTTGTTCTTCAATAATATGCATAGTTTTTTTTAAATTAATTGACCTTAGAGATGGTGAAGATGTTTAGAGAAAATATGGATGGTTGACTACCGAATGTACTTTGTATCCTCTTGGTTGTGTTTTAGTTGGTTGAGGAAAAGAAATTGTTTTTAGTTGAGGGTGTTGATGTGTAAGCAGATCCTAACACATTTGAGGCTTTTAACTAAGAATAATTGTAAAGTATTAAGAAACTTTTGTCATTTTTGATTGTTTTCTCTTTGATATTGCAGTAAAAGTCAAGATGCAAGAGAACCAACAATAATGGAAGTAAAAGAGTTATTTTCTGAGCAAGTAGAGAGGGAAGTATTGCTGACGACTTGTCTGATAAGTCATCAGCCTTGTGATAAGCTATCAGAGTTGTCGTTTGCCTTAGATAGAGAATAAGATTCAGCTGGAAGAACTAACAATAACCTGTGATAGGCCGTCGGAGTTGTGATAAGTCATCAGGCTCGTTGTCAGGCTTAGGCAGTACTTGAGGACTTGAAGTGAAAAAGCGATGAAAGTTCTAATAAGTCTTCATATATCTGATAAGCCATCAGGCTTTATCGTTAGCTGAAGACAAAACTTGTTCAAATATGAAGAGGAGCTGACGACATTCTTGGTAAGGCATCAGATTCTTGATAAGCCATCACACACGTCGTCATCTCTCCGAGAAAATACTGTGATCTATGATTTTGTTTCCATAATTAGGATGAAGTATTTAAAGCATATGTTAGGGTTTTCTAATATAAGGGGCGGAACATCTTGAACTTATTCAAAAGGAAAAGGCACCTCTTTTTTTGGGCTCTAAACGTAGAATTCAATTTTTAATTCTTTGATTTAGTTGTGGGATATTCTTCTTGAATTTGGGAAGAGAATCAATTTTTGACTTCATCTTTTGTAATTTTAATCACTTTGAATAAAGAATTCAGTTATTGTTATCGCTTTCTTTCTCGTATGGAACTAAAACCCACAACTAGGGTTGTGGATATATAATTATTCCTATATTGTCTTAATAGTTGGTTAGGGTTCAAGTGATTGTGGGAACATTTTGATAATTCTTTTGTATTAATTATTTTTTGTTGGTTGAAAACAATAGATCTCACCTTATATTGATTTACTTGAACTGAGAAATAAACTAAAGGTAGTGAATTATCAACGAGGATTTAGGAATGTTAAGTTCCTATCTAATTATTAATGCTATACCAAGATTGATCAACTTAAGATAAAATCAGTATGAATAGAATAATTTCCTAAGTTACATAGAATTAGGGAATTCAACATCTAAGTTGGTTGAGAAACACTTAGATAGACTGTCGAAACTGATAATTTGGTGTTTCCCACAAGTCATGAGAATTCAGTACTACAACTATTATTCAATGAGGGGTTAGTAATCATAGTGATCATAACCCTAGTTTTTCTTTATCATTAATTTGAACCATTGAAATTTTAGCTTTGAGTTCTGAAGCAAGTCAAAACGTTAATTATTGTTTGATTGATAAACCCCACATTTTATCTTTTCGCAATATTTGTTTAAATTCAACTTGTAGCTATAGTTTCAAATAAGTTTAATCACTGCTCACATTGTTCCTCGTGGATTCCACCTCGACTCTAAAGTTGGGGAAATATATTGACGATAATTGCCTTGCACTAAATTGATGTGTAAGTTGAGTGTTATCAGTAGGGTAAGAGGTTTAGTTTTTCTAAGTAGGATGGACAATAATAAAGTGGTCGGGATAATGGTAAGTGGCTAAAGGAGAAATGGGGGAGTTCTGGTTCTTTCTCTATAACTAGTGCTCCTTACCCAAATTAGTTAGGAGATAGGTATAAGCAGGATGGAAACAACTTCAGAGCAAAAGGTGCCCAACCTCATGCTAGTAGGGCTCAGTCGGCCTCATCATGTCCTTCTTGTAGGTTCTAGGTTGGTTACATCAGGTTTTCTGTGATAAGGGGAGGGGTAGGTGCTTCAAATGTTTTTAGCAGAAACTATCCAGTTGGTAAGGTTTCTTCAGGGGAGTATAAGGTTTTAGTTGCCTTATCATCTACTCCTACACTAAAGGATGCTTCTTCTGCGCTTGTTTTTGCTTCTGGTACCGGCAAAAGCTGAAATAGGTTATATGCTCTTACTACCCGACAAGTGTCTAAGGCATCGCCTAATGTCATGACTGGTACATTACAACTCTTTTCTTGGGATGCTTATTGTTTACTTGATCCGGGGAGTTTTTATCTTATGTGACCCCATTTGTGGTTGTGTATTTTGGTTTTTATCCTAGGTTATATTATATATTTTTTTTGTTTCTAACCCAATAGGTGACTCTGTGGTTGCTAAAAGATTCTATAGGGGGTGTGTGGTAATTGTTGGTAGTAAAGAGACTTTAGTGGATTTTGATGTTATTCTAGGTAATGATTGGTTACATTTGTGTTACACGTCGTTAGATAGTCGGGCCCATAGGGTTATCTTTAGGTTCTTTAGTTAGCCAGTTATTGAATATAAGGGTGGTTACTTAGCTCCTAAGGGGAAGTTTATATCATATCGTAGATCTTGGAGTTTAATATCTAAAGGATGCCTCTATCATTTGGTTTAGGTTAAAGATTCTAACTCAGAAGGTCCTTTGTTTATTCGATTTCGGTGGTGAATGAGTTTCTTGATGTCTTTCTGAATGATCTTCCTGGTTTTTCTCTAGATATGGAGATTGCGTTTGGGATTGATTTAGTTCCGGATACTCATCCAATATCTATTCCTCCTTATAGAATGACTTTGACTGAGTTGAGAAAACTCAAGGAGCAACTTCAAGATCTTTTGGATAAGGTTTTTATGGATCCTAGTATATCCCCGTGGGGTGCACCAGTGTTATTCATGTGTAACAAGGATGTTTCCCTTTGAATGTGTATCGACTATCGATAATTAAATAAGGTGACGTTTAAGAACAGGTATTTTCTTCAAATGATAGATAACTTTTTTTATCAGTTGCAAGGTGCCAAACTTTTTTATACGATATATCTTCGATCTGGGTATCATCATATAAAGATTAAGGAGGTGGATATCAAAAAGAGGGCTTTCCATACCTGGTATGGGCACTTTGAGCTCTTAGTTATGTCATTTAGTTTGACTAATGCCCCGACAACATTCATGGAGCTGATGATAAGGTTGTTCCATTAGTTTTTGGATCTTTAGTCATTGTTTTCATTAATGACATCCCAGTATATTCTATAACTGAGGTGGATCATGCTAATCACCTCGGTATGGTGTTCTTGATCTTAAAAGAGCAGTAGTTGTAAGCCAAATTCTCTAAATGTGAATTCTAGTTGAACGCTTTCACTTTTATGGGTCATACTATTTCTAGTTAGTAGATCATGGTGGATTCACAAAAAGGTGGTGATGGTTAAGAAGTGGCCTAGACCCATGAATCCAATTGGTATTTAGAGCTTCTTGGGTTTGGATGGTTACTATAGGATATTTGTGGAAAGTTTTTTTATGATATATGCCCCATTGAATAAGTTGACACAAAACAAGGTAAAGTTCTCTTGGTCAGAAACTTATGAGGGTAACTTTGAGAAGCTAAAAGATAAGCTAACTTTGGGTCCGATTTTGACATTGCCTGAAGCCAATAAGGGGTTTGTTGTTTATTGTGATGTCTCCTAAGTCGGTCTTGGTTATTTTCTGATGCAGCTTAGTAAGGAGATTGCCTATGCTTCTAGGCAGTTGAAAGTGCATGAGAAGAATTGTGCTACTCATGATTTGGAGCTTTTAGCTAAGGTGTTTGCAGTAAAGATTTGGCAGCACTATTAGTATGGAGTGCATTTGGACATATTTTCTTATCATAATAGTCTACAATATGTGTTTACGCAGAAGAAGCTTAACATCAGATAGAGAAGATGGCTTGAGCTTCTCAAACACTTTGACATGAGTCATTACTATCACCCAGGTAAGGCTAATATTGTTACCGATACTCTTAATAGGTTATCTATGGGGTGTTTAGTTCATGTAGATAAGGAGAGGTAGGATTTGGTAAAGAATATTCACCACTTATCTAATCTTGGGGTTCACCCTTTGGACTCCGAGAATGGTGGTGTGTTTGTACAAGAAGTGGTTTGATTATCTCTTTGTGTAGAGATCAAGGAGAAGTGAATGATATAACTTATTTTGATAAAAATCAAGAGTGATATAGGTGGGAAAATGATAATGGAGTTCGAGATCAGTGGTGATGGTACCTTGTGGTACCAATGGAGGTTATGTGTCCCAGACGTTGATGGTTTGCAAGAAAGGGTATTAGCTGAGGCATATAAACTGCGATATGTCATTTATCTCAGTTCGACAAAAATGTATCATGATCTCTAGAAGATGTATTGGGGGAATGGTATGAAGAAGGATGTGGCTAATTTTATGGCCAAGTGTTTAGTGTCTCATCAAGTAAAAGTTGAACACACAAGGCCTAGAGGCTTGTATCAGGAGATTTAATTACCGAAATAAAAATAGAAGGTGATCAACATGGGTTTTGTTACCGGTATTCCTCAGTCTCAAAATTAATTTGATTTGATTTTGGTCATCATGGATAGGATGACAAAGTCTGCTCACTTCTTATTATTGAGGACTAACTTTTTGGCTGAGGATTGTGCGAGCTTGTATCTTTATGAGATTGTGAAGCTACATGGGGTACCTATTTCGATTATCTCTGATAATGGTACACCATTTTCATCTCACTTTTGGTAGATATTTCAGAAGTGGTTGGGTACTAAGGTTAATCTAAGTACTATTTTTCACGAGTAGATGGATGGGCAAGTAGAAAGGACTATTTAGACATTGGAAGATATGCTTCATGCATGTGTGATTGATTATAGTGGTAATTGGGTTGAGCATCTACCTCTTGTAGAGTTTGCTTACAATAATAGCTATCATTCTAGAATTGGGATGTCCCATTTTGAGGCATTGTATAGTAGAAGGTGTTGATCTACTATTAGGTGATTTGAGCTTAGTGAGTCGGATATATTTGGCCCGAATTTGGTTTATCAAGCTACAGAGAAGGTAAAGGTGATTCGGAATAGGATTAAGGCTTCCTAAAGTCGCCAAAAGTCCTATGTAGCTGTGATGCATAGGGACTTAGAGTTTGAGATTGGGGATAGGGTTTTCCTTGTGTTTCCCATTAAGGGAGTAATGCAGTTTGGGAAAAAGGGAAAGCTCAGTCCTTGGTATGTTTTTCCGTATGTGGTTTTATGGGGGATTGGTAATGGTGCGTATGAATTGGAGTTGCCTTCTAGTTTGAGCGCCATTCATTCGGTATTCCATGTCTCTATGTTGATAAAGTGTACAGATGATCCTTCATCAATTGTTCCTTGGGTAGGATTGGGCATCCCAAATTTTCTGTCTTATGAATAGATCCCAATTGAGATCTTGGATAGACAAGTTCATCGGTTGTGGAATGAAGATGTAGCTTCGGTTAAGGTTCTATGGAGGAACCACAAGGTTGAAGAAGATACTTGGGAAGCGAAAGAGGACATGAAGTCCAAGTATTTATTTTTTACTCTGGATATTCACGTGGAAGGTATGTGTTCCTGATCACATCTTTGTTTTCTAACTTAGTTAAAGGTTGCAATGGTTATGTTGGGGTGTATTTTGTGCTTGTACTAACTTGTCCATCATTCGGAGACGAATGATCCTAGTGGGTGAGATTGAAATACTTTGGGTTTCGACCATTAAAAATTTTCCTGGGTTTTGGCTTCTAGACATCATATGTTTTTAGGCGCTAGTCATATAGTATGGTACGGGTAATATAGTCCAGTTGTATATTGTTCAGTGTTAGGTGGTGTTGGGTGGTTGAGTTGCTGGAATAGGTATGACTTGGATTGGTACGAGTCGTATGGTGGGTGATGGGTTGTATGGTTGGGTTTTTCTTCACTTAATCTGAAACTTAGTAACTTAACTTAGATTTGAATATGAGTGGCTCACCATGAGTCGTGAGATAGGGTATGAGTGGTATAGTCCAACTGGTATGCTCGAAAGTGTGAAACCCTCATAATTCTACCCAGTGTGCGATTAGTACTAGTCATATACTTAGGTATGATTGGGGCTTGGAGGTCGTATGTTGGATAGTGTTTGGGGTCCAAGGGATGTCCATGGTACAAGTGGTGGGAACCACTCATATCTTAGGATACGAGTGGTATAGTGGAGTCGTACCCTCCTACAGGAGTTTTATGCAATTTAAGTTGGGGGTAATCTGGACATTTCCCCTTATAACTCCTTGGGACCCTATGACTTAAAACACCTTTTTGGGGCTTTATTAACTTATTTGCAATTAATCAAACACTCAAATTTTTTTCAAGACCTCTCAAAACTTTTAGGTTAAGCAAAAGCTAGGGTTTCCTTTAAGGTGGTCAATTGAGGCTCAAATGGGTGATTTCTTCTCATTCTCAATCTAAGGCATATAACTCTTCCCTCATTGTTAGTTCCCACTAACTGCATGTCTTATGAAATGTTTTCATAGTTTAATTATCGTCTAGTTTTGGATTTTCAAATATATGTTGGGGATTTTGGTTATGATAGTTTGGTTATGGTTTTCCCATGTTTTAATAATGGATTTACATGTTTTAATGGTGGTTTAGAAATTAGGTTTCATGGGAGTGGTTAATTGCACTTATTTTTTTCTTTGAAAACACTATGTCCTCAACATATTTGATAAACGCCGATGAGAATGCTTTTACTAGATTGATGGAATTTTACTGGAACAATTACATGGTACTTTTTGGAAATGGAATCCTAAATGGTATTAATGGTTTAATTGGTTTGGAATGGTTAAATGGTAAGGTCTTGGTGGTAATGACTATGGTTAATTGATAATCCTTGTAGGGTACAAGGGAATACCCCAAGCAAACTAAGTAATAAACATACTTTTGGGGTACATGGGAATCCCCCAACCGAACTTAATAATGTAATCTATGTGTACATTGGAATCCCTTCTACTCTAAAAGGTTGGATAAGGACATTTCTTGCAAGCTATAGACGGTATAACGATACCACTACTTATAGCCTTGATTAATAATAAATGGAATGGTGGTTTGGTTGTGTGGTAATGGTTTTAATTGGCCAATAATGGTGGGGTGTGATAGCTAACCGTGAAGGTGTGAATCCAATGGACGAACATTGGAAACTCATGTTTGTCAACATAAGGATTGGTCATGGCGACCACACATGATACTTACGGGTTACACGGGAATCCCTTAAGTACACTTATATATATGTATCATGGAGAGAGAAGGGTATCAGGAATCCCCTACTCCTATGTTATCTCCAATTCGTACGGCTACACGGATCGGTGCCCTTTTAAGAGGTTACACTTGACCCATATAGACCGTGGGTAGTTCTCGGAAGGTTAAGCAACACAAACCCAGGTCAATGATTTTAAAGGCATGCTAAACCTAATTTTTTTCCCATCATGGTAATATATATGTTTATGTCTGTATGGTTGCTAATACATATGGTTGGTTTACTTGGTTTTAAAGGATGGCATTATTTTATCCTTATCATGAGTACTTTCTATCTTTCACCTGCTAACCTATCTTCGGGCACCTGTATCCCCACGCAATGCAAAAACTGGCCATTCTACGCCTCCTTCTTAGTGATTAGATTCGTGATGAGCTCGGTTGGATTGAAGTGCTGAGCTTTTATATTTCAGAATGCTCCATTTCATATCAAGATCATCTTTACATACTTTGGTTATTTTATGGATATTGTTTTTGGCTATGGTTGGGGGCATGTACCAATCGGTTATTATTTTTCTTTTGCATAGAGGTTTTGTGGAACTACTATGGGATAAAATCAGTGGTGTCGTGTGTCAGCCTTAGTATTGGCATTAGTATTAGGGATGATACTATTTGGATAACTTTATGATTGTTCCATCCTTTTATGCTTTTTTATGGACAGGAACTTGGTTATTATTTTGGCTTTGGTACGATTATTGGTTGGGTTTTAGATCGTTGGACTTCCTTGGGCTGGTCACGGTTATAGAGCTATACTAAAGTCTGGGTTGATACAAATACGCTATCTTGTTACATGTTGGAATGCATTCGACACAAGGTTTATTATGGTTAGTTGGGTTGGGTATTGGGGGTGGTCTTCGGTCCTAGTTGGACTTGAGATGCCCATTATGACAAGGCCCTGGTTCGGGTCGTGTCAAAGTATTACCAATGACCCATAGGTGACCTAGTGTAGGTGACAGTGATTTTTCTTCAGCTTCTGAATCTCTGATCTTAAAGTTTATTATACTTACTCTGACACCAACTCCATGTATGTAGTACCTACGAGGCATAGGTAACCACATAGGTTCCCCAAAATTATCAATTTTCATCTATTTTCTCCTTTTCAGCCCCAAAACTTGGTTTCCTTCAAAGCCCAATACAAGATATATCATATATAACAAAAAGATTTAAGTAACTTGTTTATTTTCATCATTTTAAGAATAAAAAATGTTATGGAAACATAAAACATCATTGGCACACAAGGTCAATATAATACCCTGCAAAGTTCTCTTCTAGTCTAAGTCTTAGAGCATGCATATCTAGCAAAGCGAAAAATCTGAGTCTAAAAGTTTTAGAAGTATCTTACAAGTATGAAATACTTTGAATCGTGTGCAATTTCCCTAATTTATACTTTTAGTCATGTAGATCATTGAACAAGCTTTCCATCGATACCAATTTCATCAAAATCCAACATCGGATGAAAAAGTTATGGCCGTTTTACTGAGCGTTGTCAGAATCACAGGATTGATGGTCGATCTGACAGACCGCCAAGTCCTTGGTGGACCGTCAAGTGTCCCGTTAGAACAACATAGTGGCTTCATTTTTCGGTCATAATGTGACAGCCAAAGTAATGGACCATCAAAAAGTTGATGGACCATCAAGGAGCCCGTCAGACTGAGGTAGAATATCCCATTCTTGGACCCCAAGTGACGGACGATCTGGTGGACCATCAGATTTCTGACGGACCGTCACTTCGACCGGTAATCCAAGGCATAATATCCCAATTTTGGCACTTGAGTGACGGATGACTTGGTTGGACCGTCTGTCCCTCTAACGGACCATCAGGTTGACCATTGAGACCCCGATCAGAATTTTCTAGACAAATTTTAAAAGGGCATTTTGGTATTTTAGACATCCTTCCCCAACTCTATAAATACTGGGCTAAGGGCTTTCAACTTTATTTTTCTATCTTCCACCCAAAAATTAGGGTTTTCAAAATCAAAATACTCTCTTATCCTTTCATAAAATTTAAGAGAGATTAAGACGGATCTAGAGAAATCAAGAACTTTTTTCAAGAGCCTTCAAGAAAAGAAATTCCCAGGTATGTAGATGTTGATTCTTGGGTCCCTTTAATCCAAGAAGCTCAAGTACCCTTTTTTAAAAACTTAAGGATTTTATGTTTTGTGATATTACATGATTTGTATAAGTTGAAGTTGATGTTACTTGTGTTGTTGAGTTTGGATTCATCATTGTTTGGTAGATTTATGGTCTTTGACCCTAGTATGTGGAATTTATGTGATTTTATGATGAGGCCTTTTGAAGTTGGTGTTTATGTGAGGTGTTCATGAATTTAAGGTGTAGAGATGGTTGAATAAGTAGAGTATGCACCCCATAGGTTGGATGAAAGGCTAAGGTGAAGCATAGAGGGGCATTGTAGTATGTTAAAGGGGAAACCCAAAGTTGTGGGCTAGTCTATGCACAACTAGTGTTTGATAAAATGCCTTAGTGAGCGGAATGACCCATAATAATAACATGGAATCCCCGAGTAGGTGTAGAACTGGACATGTCTAGTGGTTGGTGAAAAACCATAGTGAGTAAGTTGATATGAAAAAGCAGTAAATCTCCCAAGTGAGTGCTCTTTGATTTATTTTAAATTTTGATACATGCTAAGTGGTTAGTAAGAGAGTAATGATATGATGGTGTGAAGTTTTCCAAAAATCTCATGATATCTAGATATACGTCCAGACCGATATAGGAGTGAAGTACTTGATGCAAGACTTCATTGAATGGGGTATAACTTACTAGTATGTCTTCTTTAAGGTAGTTTGTGACAATGAATCAATATTGATAAACCCCCGTAAATGTTGGGAGTGATCCTTTGGTAATCAGGATGGTGAATAGAGGTTGATATCTTCTAAATGATAGATACGATGTCGTAAACTTTGTAAGGGGAAAGTATGTTATCATTCTGAAACACTTAGAGTGACCCCTTAGTAGTTGTGATGATAAGTAGATGTTTGACAATCCTTGGAGGCTTGAGGTGATGTTCTAATGATTGTGAAATTGAATATATGACATGATTTCTGAGTTTCTTATGAATATGCTTAAATGATGGTAATGATGCATGAATGCTTGTGATGCTTGAATGAATGATGATGCTTTACTTCTATGTTATCGAGTCCTGGGGGTATTTATACCCAAAAATAGAGCTGTTGTCTAGAGCCCGTGTCAGTTTCTTGATAATTCCAACCAAGCCATGATTTTCAGAACTTAGTGAACTATAAAACTCAGTATCCTCAGACAAGTGCGAAGCTTAATAAAGCTCAGTAATCTCAGTTATTTCTGTAATCTCTGTATCGCTAGTAATCTAGCCTCAGACCTGTACTTAGCCCAGTCCTAATGGAACTCAAGTGATTCAATTCTAATCTCAAAAATGATTCGAATACTCTAATCAAGCTATGTATTGTCAGTCAGATACCGTGATTCGATATTGTTTCTGTCAGATGCAGAACCAAGTGATCTCAGCATATTTCAGCCAGATCATTTAAGAAACATGATCATGTAAATAGATTCAGCTTTATTATGTTCATTCTAAGGATTCAATGAGAGTCTTTCAGTTGGAAGTAGAAACTAGCACCGAGAGAGGGAAGGGATGGAGATTTCTCCCATCAGAGAGAGAGGCCAGAGTCGTTAGTATCAATCCCTGAACTCCAGAACTGCGTAGCCAGTGCATGATATAGGATTCCCCGTTAGTAGAGGCTATCACAGTCAGAGAGGTTAACTATTATATTGCCTCAAGTCGACTTCCTGCGAGGGTCATCACATTAGAGAGGCTTGACCCGACAGTGAGTCTTTACCCATGGAACGGTATTGACGCCCTTCCAGCTGGGGTTACAGGTTGGACCCCACCTATGGTCGGTTAGGGCATATCGGTTAAGTGACTAGTTCCTATAGTTGCAGTTTCAGTATCTATATTCAGAAGTCAAGACCTGTGGTACAGTCGTCTATCTCAGTAAGGAACTCAGATAGCTCCATTGATTCATGGACCATCCCATCAGATAGGCTTGGACTTATATACAGATGCTTACTATCATATTTAAAGATCTCCCATCAGAGATGCTTAATCTCATTCTCAAATCATATTGAATGTTCTTATTATCATATTTAAATATCTCACGTCAGGTAAGCTTAGTCTCCTTTTCAGAATTTGTTGAGTATTCTTGTTGTCAGATCCGGATATAATCCTATTTTCTTATCATTGATAAAGCTTCTGAAGTTATCTGTTAGAAAAGTTGAATCTCTAATTCTATCGGTTGAAAGCGGTAAGATCAGAACTCAGTCTTTGATATAAGTATACTAACATCCTCAGTTATCAGTAGTAGATGAGTCAGT
>NC_061121.1:142901959-142942959 GCF_002878395.1 Capsicum annuum | reverse complement strand
GAGTCCTAGGGGTATTTATACCCAAAAATAGAGCTGTTGTCTAGAGCCCGTGTTAGTTTCTCTATAATTCCAATCGAGCCATGATTTTCAGAACTCATTGAACTATAAAAATCTGTATCCTTAGACAAGTGTGAAGCTTAATAAAGATCATTAATCTCAGTTATCTCTGTAATCTCGGTATCGCTAGTAATCTAGCCTTAGACCTATACTCAGCCCATTCTTAATGGAACTCAAGTGATTCAATTCTAATCTCAGAAATAATTCGAATACTCTAATCAAGCTATGTATCGTCAGTCAGATACCGTGATTCGATATTGTTTCTGTTAGATATGGAACCAAGTGATCTCAGTGTATTTTAGCCAGATCATTTGAGAAACATGATTATGTAAACAGATTCAGCTTTATTGTGTTCATTCTAAGGATTCAGTGAGATTCGTTTAGTTGGGAGTAGAAAGTAGAATCGAGCGAGGGAAGGGATGCAGATTCCTCCCATCAGAGGAGAGGCTGGAGTCATTAGCAGCAATCCCTGAACTCCAGAACTTCATAGCCAGTGTAGGATACAGGAGTCCCCATCAGTTGAGGCTATCACCGTCAGAGAGGTTGACTATTATATTGCCTCAGGTCGACTTCCTGTGAGGGTCATTCGATCAGAGAGGCTTGACCCAAGAGTAAGTCTTTATCCATGGAACAGTATTGATGCCCTTCCAGGTGGGGTTACAGGTTGGATCCCACCTGTGGTAGGTCGGGGCATGTCGGTTAAGTGACTACTTCCCACAGTTGCAGTTTCAGTATCAATATTTAGAAGTCAAGACTGTGTGGTACTGTCGTCTATCTCATTAAGGAACTCAGATAGTTTCATTGATTTATGGACCATCCCATCAAATAGGCTTGGCCTCACATACAGATGCTTACTATCATAGTTAAAGATCTCCCATCAGAGAGGCTTGATCTCAGTCTTAAATCATGTTGAATATTCTTATTATCATATTTAAAGGTCTCCCATCAAATAGGCTTGGTATCCTTTTCAAAATTTGTTGAGTATTCTTGTTGTCGGATCCTGATATAATCCTATTTTCTTATCATTGACAAAGCTTCCGAAGTTATCTGTTAGAAAAGTTGAATCTCTAATTCTGTCGGTTGAAAGAGGTAAGATCAGAACTCAGTCTTTGATATAAGTATACTCAGATCCTCAGTTATCAGTAGCAGATGAGTTAGTGGTTCAGTATCTCGGTGATGGTAATGAGTTTAGCTCGCAGTAAAGCGGTATCCAAGGTCAAGTCTCTAGAGTTGTGATGATTATGAGTATGATTTATGCATTCTTGTATGTGTGCTTATTTTCATGCGGTATTCTCATGATCATTTAGGTTATACATATTTTGCATGCATGAGCCCTTGCATTTAGCCTTACTCCGTCCACATACTCGATACATTTTGTGCTGATGCATTTGCGTTATAGTGTCTCACTTGACACTATAGGTTAAGAGGCACAAGACCCAGAGTATCATCAGCCGATCAAGCCCAGTCAGCAGTAGCAGTGAGTCCTCTTCTTTCGTGGATGAGTTTTAATTTTCTAATATTGTAGTCAAAATTTTATTTACTTTCAGTTGACGGAGTTAGTTGGGGACCTGTCCTATCAACTCCACAGTTCAGTAAGATTAGAGCCTTTTCAGATGGATGTATTGTATAGTATTCAGTTTTATATTTTGAGTGTTTATAGATGTGTTGAAATTTATGGCCAGTTTTTGTATTTATTCTCGATATTATGCAGTGTACAGGTATAGATATCAGTAAAGGTTTAGCTTGTGGTCCTTTAGGGTCACAAGCACCGTGTGACATATTGGGATGGGATCTCGGGGCGTTACAGTCAAGCTTCTAGGTCATATCATTCTTATATGGATGAAGAGGCAAATGATATAGATAGAGATTTAGAGGGTTTCCGATCAAAGGGTTAATATCTTGCTTAAGACAATTGGAACTAGAGGCAACAGAATCAAGGTCAAAACTACTATAGGGATAGATATAGGCATCAGATCAGAGAGAGAGATAATGAATGGATACATAAGAATGATTATAAGGGGATGAGTGGTGCATATGTTCCATTGGGGAACTGTGACACTAAGTTAAGGATGGAGGTGTTCACACTAAGCTCGTTAAGGGTTCAAAAAGTCAAGAAATCTTCCTAAAGGAAATTAAGGAAGATATTGCAGGTTAGACCTAGAAAGTTGAATTGCTTGCAACTGCGTTAAGCAACTTGAGCAACAATTTGGTCAGATGTCGGCAACCTTGAATCAATGTCAATCGGGCAGTCTTCCAAGTAATACTATGTAGAATTCAAAGAATGTCAATCACTATTTGGCCATCACCTCTCAGAGTTGTAAGGCCACTATTTATCCTCCCATACCTATAGTTGATGAAGCTAGGAGTGACATTGTTGATGTAGATGAGGCACCTAAAGTGAAATCTAAAAAGTTGGTGACTAGTGGCGAGTCATCACAAAAATTAATGGGTGTTGATAAAAGAGTTTAGAAGGACAAAGGTAAGGGAAAGG
This sequence comes from Capsicum annuum, assembly GCF_002878395.1. Classification (NCBI taxonomy): domain Eukaryota; kingdom Viridiplantae; phylum Streptophyta; class Magnoliopsida; order Solanales; family Solanaceae; genus Capsicum; species Capsicum annuum. Next base: position 142,940,411 of record NC_061121.1, on the reverse strand, counting down.
AGGTTTAGCCTGTACTGAAGACCAGTCCATGACCTCCTCCATCTTTTCCTCAGACATTGAAGAAGAGACAAGAGAAAAGAAAGTATCAAAAGTTCTTATCTATATTAAAGGAATTATCTGTTAATATATGTGCATCATTGTAGTGCCATTTCTTTTCGATCATTGGTTGAGAAGAAGAAGGACACCAGAGCATTTACTATTCTATGTACCATTGGGTCCTTTAACTTATCTCGAGCTTTATGTAATATGGGAGCTAGTATCAATCTTATATTATTGGTTGTATACAATTTTTTGGGGTCAGGAGCACCCAAACTAACATCCATGAAGTTATTGATGGCTGAACGAACTATGAATAAATCAGTTAGAATTTTGTGTGATGATTTGGTGAAGGTGTCATCCTTCATATTTGCAAATATTTTTGTGATACTTGATGGTAAGGTGGACTTTGAAGTCCCTATTATCTTAGGAAGGACCTTTTTAGCTACGCGTTGGGCCTTGGTTGACATGGAAATAAAGGATATGAAGTTCAGACGCAATGATGAGCAAGTTACACTTAATATGTGCTAGTCTATGCGGTGCTGAAGGATATGAGAGTGATGTTCGTGATTTATACTGTTGATGATAATATCGTGACTGTGCCCATTAAAGAAAGATTTGGGGTAGAGGCTTTAGCAATGATTATCATAAGCTTTGACAACAATTGTATTGATGAGTATGATTAGATGGTGTATGCTTTGTATGGTAGAGGTTCTTATAATTATGATCCAAAGAAGCTAGATCTTGATCTGAAGAATAGAACCACTTTTCTTGCTCGATCATCTATTGAGTAGCCACTAATCTTCGAATTGAAAGCCCTCCCATATCAATTGCATTATGCATTTTGGGGGGTGGAAATACCTTATTGTTCATTATTGCTGCTAATTGATAGGAGACATAGTTTGAAGTACTGATCTTAGTATTGTAGAGGTTCAAAAGGGCCATTGGATGTACTATTGCAGACATTATACGAATTCCATAGAATATTACACTCATAAGATACAACTTGAACCAGGTTGTATACCCAATATCGATTGAATCCTCCTATGCAGGAGATAGTGAAGAAAGAGATCATTAAGTGGTTACATATTGTAGTGGTTTACCTCATTGTGAACAATAAGTGGGTCAACCCGATTTAATATGCACCCAAGAAGGGTGAGATTACTGTGGTCCCAAATGAAAAGAATGAATTGGTACCCATGAGACTAGTTACTGGATGAAAAGTATGCATGGATTACAGGAAGTTGAATACTTTGACTCAAAAGGACCATTTCCTATGCTGTTCATGGATCGAATTCTAGACAGACTTGCAGGTAGGGTTTGGTATTGTTTTATTAATGGGTACCCAGGATACAATCAGATTTATATTGATTTCGAGGAATAGGAAAACATGACTTTTACTTTCCCATATGGGATGTTTTTATTTAAAAAGATGCTATTCATACTATCAATACTCCTGCCACCCTTCAGCGGTATATGATGTCAATATTTTCTAATATGGCAGAGAAACTATAGAGGTATTCATGCATGACTTCTTGGTCATTGATGAATCATTTGATGATTGCTTGGCCAATTTGGCCAATGAACTCCAGAAATATGAGGGTGCAATCTGGTGTTGAATTGGGAGAAGTGCCATTTTATAGTAAAGGGAGGTATTGTTCTTGGTCATAAAATCTCACTAAGGTATTGAGGTGGATAGAGTGAAAACAGAGGTGATTGAAAATTTCCCCCTCTAGTCTCAATTAAAGGTATCCAAATCTTTTTGAGTCATGTTGGCTTTTCTACGAGGTTCATCAAGGACTTCTCTAGAATTGCTAATCCTCTATGACAACTTTTAGAGAAGGAGGTAAAATTTGTATTTGATGATGCATGTCTCAAGGCCTTTGAGTGCCTTAAGGAGCGGTTGATCTTGTCTCTTATTATTGTGTCCCCTAATCATCTTTACTGTTTGAGGTTATGTGTGATGCTAGTGGAGTGGCCTTAGGTGCTATCCTAGGCCAAAGACATGAGAAAATCCTTCACCTGATCTATTATGCCAGCAAGGCATTAAACCCTGCGCATAAGAACTACACAGTAACTAAGCAAGACTTGTGGTGATCTAATATATATCTGATGCTATCTCCAATTGTGGATGTATGAATGCTCCACCAGTAATAGTATCTTCCGTAGCTGTCAAACTGGTTTTCAAGGGTCAAGAGAAAATTTCAAGCAAGCTCTGGCCTGAAATCCTATGGTTAGGCGCCATCATCAATGTCTTTTTGAATCAGAACCATGCCTCACACATCGACTCAGAGTGTAACTGCCTGAAATTATATACCTCATCCTTCAACTGAAGAATTCTATATGGTAGAAATAAATGATCTAAAAACATCCTTCGCAACTCATTCCAAGTAGTGATTAATCCTCGAGAAAGTTTACCAACCACAATGTAGCTTCATTAGTCAAAGGACACAGGAACAACCTGAGTCTCAGTGCTTCCTGATGAACCCCAATATAGTGTATAAAGTACAAATCCCAATAAAGTTTTTAAGGTGCATGTTTGAATCATTTTTCGGCAAGCCTGCAAACACACCTTTTAGATTCAAGAGCTGGGTCATAGCAGTAGTAATGTCAAACTTCATACTTGATGGAAAAATAGGAGGAATGATAGCTCCTATCTCGATAGGATCAATGTATCCCGAGTCCTTCTCTGGATTATCAAATAGAGGTAAGTACTAATAGGTTGGGATAACTTGAGATCTACCCCTTCTATCTCTATCTCGATTTCCCCCGAGGTTTGGTCGACGATCAACTCCTAGTTGCTGTCTTGCTAGCTCTGGCTCCTGAGCTACCCTATGATCTTTTGCATACCTCATATGATTATCAGATACTTTTTCTAATAAGTACTTCGTTCTTTGATAAGCAATCTTTTTAACATCTCCCAGAAGAGGGGGATGCACAACATTTGGGTCATCCCAAACCCTTTCAAGCTTACCTTCTCATATGTGTTAAATCATCCTACTAGTTAGCTGTAGGGTTATCTCTGCTTCTGTATTAAGTGGGAGTAAGATATTTTCTTTAGTCGTTTGTGTTCGGCATACACCAATGTACACCCAACAAAAAGCAGAAAATAAAAATCCAAAAACTTCAGCAACTTCAATCAACAATCACATCATAATCTTCGGCAGCGACGCGAAAATTTTGGTAATGCCCAAAGCTACACTTCCAAATGAAGATAAAATGATAGATGTAAAATATAGTAACCAAATTTAGGTTGGGGTTGAACTCATAGGGAATATGTGAACTATCTCTTAAACATGTTGAAATCAAAGGGCAATATAGGTAAGTAAATTGGGGGATAGTATTTGTAAAATGTGAAAGTAATAAGTTGTGGAATGTTTTGGTTGTACTCAATCTAAAATGGACACTAGGACTTTGTTCCCTTTGGCTTCTCAATTCCATAGGTTTATCGTGCTCTAATGAACCAACCCAATACCTTGCGTGCAAAATTTGATAAGTTATGTATCACCAATTGTCTTGTGGACTCACTAGTGAATTTCATCTTTACCTTTTGAGTCTCAGAGTGTCGCTTTACTAACCCTTATCCTAGTTCGTAGACTAACTACTACCTTTTAAGTCTCTAGTTAATTAGATGAATAAAATTATCTAAAGTAGATGGAGATGATTAGCTTATTTCAACAATTAACTCCAAATTACTATTGTGATCTTCTTTTCCTACTCTCTACCCCTCTTGTGAAGAAACTAGTGGTTATAGGTTGAATTCTAATGTTTTCAACCACTAATAAATCTATTAAACTAATTATGATCATAATACATGAAAGAATGTTAGTTGAGACAATGTTGCACTTCCCCTGCTTAGTTAATTCACTAGGGTTCCCCACAACCCTAGATAAGGGATCGTTGTGAAAAAAATTAATAGAATTCATAGTTGAAAGCATTAACCAATCTCACAATAATTTATGATAAAAAGTCAAAGTCTAAAATAAATAGTTGAACCAAAAACAAGAACAAAGCAATCCCCAAGATCAAAATTGAATCTCAGAATCAAATATCTGTTTCTAAATAATAAAAGTGAATTATTTACCTAAAAAGAGTAAAAAGGGTATTTATAAGATACAAGGAAACCCTAGGAAACCAATCCTTAACAAAAGAGGAAAATCAAAGTGGATGGCCACCTCTATGACCACCTACAGGGCATAGGTAGTCCCACCGTAGGTGTAAGTGCCCAAAACTCCTCTAAAACTCTCTAATCTTCATGGTTTCTGACACCTATGGAGCGTAGGTACTACCTACGACCCGTAGGTAGTCCCGTATAGGTGACAGACCAAAATCCTCAGCTTTTGAATATCTGAACTTCAACTTTCTGGCATATATTCTAACACTTTCTAGATGTAGGTCATACCTACGAGGCATAGGTACCCATGTAGGTGTTCGAAAATCTTTAATTTTTACATCTTTTCCCCTTTTCAGCTAAAAAACCTAGTTTCCTACAAAACACAATAGAAAACATATCATATCTAACAAAAAGACCTCAGTAACTTGCATACATTCATCGTTTTAAGCATCAAAAGTTCTATGAAATCATATCTCATCAAATATATATATATATATATATATATATATATGCATATAAATACAAGGCCAAGAAAGGATATAAAACATTAATGAATGAAGGAAGGTATATATGGTAATACTGTAACTACATATATAAATATATGTACATAAATAAGGGTAACCTATGGTACCACCTAAGTACTCACACTAGCATCTCAAGGCCTCCTAATCCTAGTAGGAACTAGTGCTAATAGAAACAGGATATCTAATCCATACATCTAAACATGAGACAATCATTCATAATTAAATAACCGTAAAAAAAAAGGGAATCAGAAACATACCTTAAATACCAATACTAGTCCAATAATCAACCAGTCACACACTAACCATGATAACAACACAATACAGTAATCGGCTAGTCCAGACAAACAGTACTGCAAGAAATACTCAGCACCTATACATATCCAATCCCCTATAAGGTTGACAGATATAGGCGCATACTGGTGATAGGTAATGCACATGCAAAAATTAATAAGTAAGTCCGTAATATAATAACTTATCATCAATTACCAGACTCAAACTGAAGCCCATATTATCTATACTATCATAAATTTCTGGGCTCAAACCAAAACTCATATTATCAATGTTATCCTTAATTACTAGACTTGAACAAGAACTCATATTATCAATATTAGCATAGATGTGTAGAATTTGATGGAATTTGTCTCGACTGATGTAGATAGTAGTAGTAAAATCATGGAACAGTAGCTATCTCGGTCAAATCTCTAAAACATCATTTTTAGTCTCAAAAGCTCATAAATCATCCATAAAAGTGGTATGATTCCCTTTATGAAAAAGTTTGTTCAAAAATGACAAGTTGGAACAAAATCCCTTTTTATAGAAAAACAATAATAAAACCATAGTGAACGTGAATGTAACTAATCTATGTATTCCATCACTAGTATCCAAACAATATGATTATAAGTATCTAGATGCCAATAAACTAAGGTCATGTCCTTTACCAGGATAAAGCACTTCCTGAAATACAACTAATATCATATTCACGGCTTTGTTCCCAATAATATATATGTGACATAAACATAACATTATAATTTGGGAGAACCATCACAATCCACCAAGTATTATATTAAACATCATACTAATGGTTCATTAGTTTCAACTATATGTCATATGCTAGCAACCTAGGGTAATGGGATCCTAGAAGCATAAGAAAAATTACACCTTACAGCTCAATTACCATTCTAGCCCTCAAACTCATAAATTAGTCTAAGTCACGATGTTCTACCCAATATTACTTCCTAAGATCCATAGCTAACATACAACAAATAAAATATACTATCTCATGAAAAAAAGTAGATAGAAGCCTGCCTCAATGCTGGACCAAAATCCTTCAATCACCCATAAATCTTCTACCTTTTCTCCATGATATCTAAATGCCATCATGTTATCAAAATAGTAATCTACATGTCATAAGGAGTCAAATGAGACTCATATTGCAATATTCAAGTAGGGTCCAAAAACGGATCCTGAAAATGGATTCGAAAATAAATGGGGTAAGACCATAATTTTATTATTGAAATACATTCCACAAACTCATCGGAGTCTACATCTGAAAACCCATGCAAAAACGAAGTGAAAAATGAGGTTAAAATCAAAGAAAAACTATTTTCAAGCTTTATCGGCAAAAGGCCCAAAATTCCATTTTGAAATAAGAATTTGAATTTTTTTTTGAAGATGAAATCATTGGAAAAATGATAATTATAAAATTATAAAAATTACCCGTGGAAGAAATCTCAAAAAATTCTATGGAATCGCCCAAATCTGAGCTTTCAAGCCCCCAAAATGGTGAAAATGGGGTTTTGATTCTCAACTTGGGTGAAAATCACGAAAAATAAAATAGAAATCCTTGAAAAATTAGAAAATAGAGTTATAAATTTGTAGACAATTATTCTAGAAGAAAAATGCATAAAAAAATGTAAAACTCATAGCTTCCTAGCTCTGAAAATGTCAAAAATACGAATTTGGAGTCTTATACTCAACGATGGTCGCTTAAGCGACACTTTGATCACCTTCCCGACCTGATCAGAGGCTAAAAATGTAGCTTTCATGATTTTTTTGGTCGATTTCATGACCAGGTCAAATGGTTTTCTTTCTCGAACACACCAACACCAACAAAGTCAAAAACTTGTTTTTGGCCCTCAAAACTCATCCATAACCTTAAGAATATGATCCAATTGTGAATTTTGATTGTAAACCACATTCCTAATCTAATGGAATCATCAAAACTTTCATCTGAGATTGTTCTGAATAAATCAAGGGACCACACCTATAATTCCATTTTTCATATAATTTGCCCAATATCCCGAAACAAGTTTGAAAGCCTCGATACCTGAACCTAGGATCCTCCTAGCATGAAATCAAAGTTTCAGAGCTGACGTCGGAATTCTCATCCGAGGTCATCTACTAGGAGTTTTGGTCCAAGACAAATCCTAAATAGTAAAAGCTCCAAAATAGGAAAATGAGCCTAAAATCCCAACAAACTATCCGGTCACCAAACCAACAATTTTTACAAGTCATAAATGACTTGTAGCCGTTGTGGGAAGCCTCGAAATGCCAAAATGCATGCAAATTGAGGAAATGACCAGGAGGGTCATTACAATATCCATTACTAAAAGGAATTTTTCCTGCGAAAGTCAATGGATAGAAAGATCATTAACACTCAAAAAGATGAGGTACTGGCCCCACATGCTCTAAGCACGACTTCCCTGATAACATCCAAAAAAAGACAACGCTGCTAAGGGATTTTGCCACAGGTATCCCTTTTACAACCAACCTCAGCTCTTCACTATCAAATAGCTAAAGCTCAACCTTAACTTCCAATTGGTCGAAAACTAAATCGAGGAAGGCTGATGCACACAAATTGAAACTGCGAGACATTGATACCAGCACAATCAAATGAAAACTCATCTAAGCCAAAGGCAAACCAAGGCATGAGTCATGCAACCAACTCCAAATCCAAATATAACCTTCTTTTACTTTTCCAAACCTTTTAACACTCTAAACCAAGAAGAAAGCCACCCGAGTACTATTTGCACAATTGCATCTAACCTCAAAAAAACTGAAGCTGACCCATACAAAATCCATACTATCAAACATGAGAATAAGCTGATAAGGCACCTCCTGGACACATAAATGGAGATAACCAAGGTTTGTGATCTATGCCAATGCTACAACTGGTTCAGATAATCCTTAAAAATAAAATCAAGGAGTCCAAAGCACAACTACTCACCACTGATGATCCGCTTCAGGAAGTCCCATCAATCGAGAATGAAGACATGCTAAATCCATCTCAAGCATTTTACTCCCATTGAGTATATTATTCAAAAATCTCAATAAAAACTGTAAACTCGAGGTCAAAGCTGAAGGAACCAATACCATGTCCATGGGCTATCATCTGAACACCCCTTAACCATAATCCACCCGAACTCAAGAAGACCAAATAGGTAACCACGAAGTAGGCTCAGCCAGTTTATAGATGAAATCTTAATTTAGAAAAATGTAAAAATAAAGGTTGCACCCAACCTCTATGACTTCCAGCTGAATCTTAACACCAAGGCTGAACCACCTTATCTTAACTATCCAAACCATTTCTATAGATGGGTGAGCATCCACACTCCAAGTCTATCATAACCTCCAAGCCATGATTCCAAGGCGCCAAATCTGAATTGAGCCAATAATTAAAAGCTAATGTCAAATACTTAAATCGATCTTACCATCCAAATCAGACATATCCTTACTAAATTATGTCGGAATTGAATATTGAAATATAGCTGAAGAACAAAATCACCATAGAGGATAAATCACCGTCTAAAAACACAAGGAATCAACTCTATATCTGCTAGAGGGCATGAGCTACTAAACCATACTCTAGGGCCACAATAAAGCCAATGTGTCAAGGTAAATAAGACTCGAACCCAAATGCTACACCTATAAAGGAAGAAAAAAATCAATACAGCACTACTCCATCCACTACATAAAGAAATCATCTACATGGTACTCATATAATCATGAACTCTACATCAAGGTACACAACAATCAATATAATCTTACCAAGGCATACAATCATCTATGGTTACGAGAACCCCAATATACATAAATAAAGGGTAAAGGCAGGAAATAAAAGCATACCTATTACGGTGAAATCTAAAGTCACATGCCTAACGTACTCGAGGGAGAATGAATTTGAGAGGTTCCAAACTCAAACTGAGCATCTGAATCATCAATTGAGGCGGCAAGCATACTGCCTCTAACTATAGGTTCCATAACACCATGAGAGTGATATGAATGACTAGGGAACCCACACCGGGGACACTCTCTGGACTAGTGACTGGTCTTTCTATAGTCATAGCAAACCACTACTTCCCTAACCTAGTAAGGAACATAAGCTCATCCCAACTGCAGAGCAACTAATACTGAAGTCACTCTAATAAAATGGTCATCCTCTTCGTAATCATAACACACCTCAGGAATCTTAGGATGGCAAAGAACATATGCTAACTCTTCTTGAACAACTAACTCACACTTGAGGCAGTCTCTAAACTAATATCACATCTCACCACAACCAAACCAAGCTCGTAGAATACCCTAAGATATTGCCCCTATAGGTCTAGAATGACCGCCATGGCCTAAAGACCTATACCAAATATTTCACAAGGTTTGATGGGGATATTGACTACAATGATCACCACGACTAATCTAAGAGCGACCCATAGTATGAAACACTACCTGTGTAGAACTAAAAGGCTACAAATGGAGCTAACCTTCACTAGGAGAATCCTCACTCTCGAATTGAATACCAATAACACTATACTGATGACATTGCCTCTTACTTCTACCTCCATAAATCTCCATACTTGCTTTCTCTGTGGCCCTTACATAATCAACCACCTAATAGAAGTAAGACCCAGCTACTATAAAATGATTCGATGCCAAATAGAGTGGCAATTCTTATCCTTTAATAAATACATACACCATGTCATGGTCTAAATAATGTAGCATAGAATATGCCTGGCCCATTAAAGAAACCCAATTTTCCACCCTAAAATCATTATAGAACCTGTTGAACACCAGTAAACCTACCTCTAGCCTTATAATTGCTTGTTGACGTAGTGTCATCCCTAGCTATGAGCTATCTACAAAAAGGCTTGAGATCATCAATGTTAAACCATAAAATCTAAAGCGATAATAAACCCTATAGGACCCTCAACTAACCCCAAATCCTTTAGTTGACATTGTAGCTCTTCGACATATATCCCTAACTCCCTGGTCCAATGTTATGTTAAAACTTGGGAAATGTATACAGAAGTCCTATCTGCATCTATCGATAACCTCTCATTGCCCATATAGGATAGACTTGAGTCAAAGAACGTACTTAAGGATTATATAAATACAGACACATGATAAGGAGTCACGAACAAAATTTCCTAAGAATGCACTATAGCTTTTCAAAGATAGGATACAGATGTCTCCACCCTGATCCATAGAAATCTACCAGACACTTAGCTATTGTACTAATACACCAGTAAACCTAGGCTCTAATACCCATTTATCACAACCTAATTTCTCAAGTCATGATGGCACCTACTATAACCCACCGGTAGGTTAGTCAACCCATAGTTCAAAACTATTATTAATGGACTACTAAGAGAAATAAAGAAAGAATGCAAAATGAATATAGTAAAAAGGTAAAAATACATAATATAGTCCAAAAACATGGTGGAATCAACACAAGAGCTTCTAACAAAATAAGGATACAAAATGAAGTACCAAGAGAATATACAAATATAACCTATCTCTGAATAAAACATAAAGACTAGTCTTGTACATAAGAGGCGGGAAAGTAATACTCCTAATGTAAGAGATCACTTTACGTCTCAAAACCATAGCTGCTCTGCATGATGCACAAAACTCTGATGATAACCCGTACTATGATTTGCAGGCTACAGAAGTGTTGTATGAATACTAAATATGTGGTACTCAGTAAGTAACTACCGATTGAGCTTCAAAGATAATACAAAATATACATAACATGCAAGCAAAAATGTATACTACACCCAAATATCTAAGATACTACATAGCAAAGCTAAGGAGACATTAAGGATAAACTTATCCTATTCTAGCCGTACTTAGAAATCTAAAAACTATATCGTATATTACTGGCAATAGAAGAATAAGGAATAGAAGAGAAGTATATATATATATATATATATATATATATATATATATATATGCATATGTATACAAGATCAAGGAATAGATATACAACATAAATGAAGGAAGGAAGGGATATATGGTAATACTATAACTACATATACAAATATATATACATAAACATGGCTAACCCATGGTACCACCTAGGTAGTCTCACTATCATCTGAAGGTCTCCCAATCAAAGTAGGAACAAGTGCTAACATAACCAGGATCTCTAATCCATATGTCTAAATAGGATATAATCATTCATAATTATGTAACTATAAAATAAAGGAATAATAAACATACTTCGAATCCCAAAACCAGTCCAATAATCAAACTATCATAAACTAACCATAATAGCAACATAATATAATAATCGGCTAGTCTGAGCAAATAATATCTAATTGAGCCTTTCAGAAACCACCGCTGCCATAGGCCTGAAAGGTCCAATGAACACACAACACAACACAAGTAATACTCTTCATCTATACCTATGCAATCCTCCAAAATGCTGATAGACATAGGCGCATACTGGCGATAATCAATACATATGCAAGAATAAATGCTAAGCAAGTCCATAATACCACACCTGATCATAAATTTTCAGATGTAAACCAAAACTCATGTTATCAATAGTATCATCAATTTGTAGACTCAAACTAGAATTCATATTATCAAAATCATCAAAGAAGTATAGGATGGATTGGAGTTTGTCTCGATCAAAGTAGATAGTAGTAGTAAAATCATGAACCAGAATCTATGTTGCTTATATCTCTAAAACATTATTTTTTGTCTTAAAAGCTCATAAAATATCCATAAAAGTGGTACGGTTCCCATTATGAAAGAGTTTGTTCAAAAGTGACAAGTTAGAATAAATACCTTTTTTTAGGAAAATAGTAAGAACACCATATTAATAGCTAGAATTGTACCATTTAGCCAATGCAGATGGATCGAATCTCTGTATGCCATCACCAGTATTCAAATAATATGATTATAAGCATCTAGATATATATATATATAAACTACGACCACATCCTTTACCACGATAAAGCACTTCCCAAAATACCACCAATATCATAACCATGGCTTTGTGCCCAATAATACATATACAACATAATCATAACATCATAATCTGGGAGAACCTTCACAATCCACTAAGTATCATATTAAAAATCATACTAATGGTTCATTAGTATTGACTATACCTTATATGCTAGCAATCTAGGGTAATAGGATCCTAGAAGAATAATAAGTGTTTCAACTTATGGGTTAATTACCCTTCAAGCCCTCAAACTCATAAATTAGGCTATGTGTAATGCATTGAAATTTCCATCCTGAGACGTCACAAGGTGCTTAGGGCTACGCATAGCCCCAAGCTAACCCTCAGAGCAAGACACTACCTCAAGGAACTCAATTCAACAATAGTTATGAATAATAAAGAGATATATCACATCGTGTTCTAAAGAGATACTGGGGAATACTAAACTGTACAACTAAAATATTTATTAAATGTCTGTACATACCATCCCTCTAGTCTAAAAAAGCCTATATACATCAAATTTAAGAAGCCTTTGGGATAAACTCCCAACTAACTTAACAGTACTGAAAGCCATAACAACAAAACGATATCACAAAAATAAAAGCATGGTCCTCGAACCATGAGGACTCGCCACTGAGCAAACATAGTGAGGCACCCGAATATCCCTAATGCGGCTATGGCTATGTACCTGAACCAACATTATGAGAAAATGTAGACCATAGAAAAATATATGGGTCAACACTTTGGAATGTACTGAGTATGTAGGGGTGCATGCAACAATGTAAATATCATCATCAATTTTATGAAAATATGCATATGTACAATGATGGCTCACTTGGCTTGAGTTAGATTGAAATATACTTTTCATGATCTCATAGTATATAAATCATATGATAAAAACCTTATAAATCATCATAAACAACTCAACTCTTCAACTCAAGACTCGGAGTGACTCGATAATTCAAGAAAACCAACACTTATGGACATGGGAGGTTCTTATAAATGATATAAACTATGTGAGCTATATGGAGTCCAACGTTTTGCCTTCCTAGGGAGAGAACCCCATATTAACGGGAGCGTCTTACTCTTGCCAGAGAGTACAACCTTAATTTAGTGATCACAATCTCATACTCAGCCTCTGGCCTATAAATATCAATACCAATCCAATGGTGGCATGTACTTTCAGTGGAAATACCATATTTCTCGCTTGGTGCTAAATACTGCTCCCAGACACAAGCTCAAAACGCGTTAGGAAATCTACCACAAACATCACAAGGGTCTAGCATGAATATCAAATCAAATCTCTTTCTCATTTATCAAATCATAATCAATTTAGGAATTCCTAACTCAACTCAAATCAAATCAATCTTTCTCAATATCAAAATATATCAATTCATTAAATCATGGCAACATCAATAACTTTGAGGAGATATCATGACTCACTGTAACAACTCAATCTCATAAATCAATATACTAAATAATCCAATTTTTCATAAGGAAGCTTAAAGCTTGACACATATCTTGAAGGCACTTGAAATATCAACTCATGGTAGAAATATAAAATTCACAATATTAAATATCAAGTTATAACTTAGGAATAGTAAAAGAATCATGTATAATAAAGCTTGAACAATTTATATTCTCATAGTCTCATGATGAAGTAATTTGGTTATAAACCCACTTTCAAAATTATATAAATCCATTATAGAAATCAAAGCTTTGGGAACAAGAACGAAAGGATTGATCTTGTTCAAAACCCCACATACCTTAATCTTTGAAATTGGATGAATTCTAGTGCTTGAGACTCTATTCGTACTTGTAATAAATGATTCTCGAAGCCCACACTATGAGGAACTTGGTTCTTGAAGAAATATTGAGGATTTATGTATGATTTTAGAAGATTAATGTTCTTGAATGAAACCCTAGATATATTTTCTTAAGAGAATCGGAAGCGAAAATGAAGAAATTAGGGTTTGGATGGGGATTCTCATATAGGGACCTCCAAAAGATAAAAAAAGACCAAAATACCTTTGCAAAAATATCCTTCAATTGCTGAAAAAAATAGTTGATGACATTTGTGACAAGTCGTCAGACTTATGACAAGTCATCACGAAATGTCGTCACAAAAGGGTGGAATTTATGACTTTCTGCTTAAGGTTAATGACATTTTGTGACAAGCCGTCTGACTTGTGACAAGTCGTCACAAAATGTCGTTACAAAATGTTGGAATTTGTGACTTTCTACTTAAGGTGATGACATTTTGTGACAAGCCATCAGACTTGTTACAAGTCATCACAGAATATCGCCACACAGTTTCCAGGCTGACACGCTGGAGTAAAATAGGCATAACATTTCGCTTCGTTACTGGATTTGGGTGAAATTGGTACTGTTGGAAAGCTAATTCAATTATCTATCTGTTGGTTGGTCGTGAGATCAAAATTTCTCAGCGTTACAAAAGATATGCTTATTTAAAGTTGACTATACCAAAGTCCTTCTCAAGAATTCAATCGATAAGGGATGTTTTGATTCACCTAATAGCTAGGACATCTTTGAGGCCATAATACACATCACCCTTAATCAGAAAATAACTAAAGAACTATAATTTATTTTTCATGAGCTTGAGTCATGGTGGTATTATTGGTTAGAGTTCTTGGGGTATTACAATATCTCCCCCTTGGAAACATTGGTCCCTGAATGTTGCCAGATAGGCCAAGAACAAGAAAAAATGAGGACGTATAGCTGGAATGACTCGCTCAAAGGACTTACTTAATTCTATACCTTTGGATACAATACAGAATGCACAAATTCATGATGGAAGTAGACACACAGCTGAATCTTTAAAAATAAGGGGGAGGAATTAAGAAAGAATGGTACTTTCTGCTCGCTCTGAACTCACAGAAAAGAGGTGAGGGTACTTGGCTTGCATATCAGCTTTGGCTTCCCAAGTAGCACCCTCAATAGATTGATTTCGCCAAAGCACTTTAACCAAAGGAACTTATTTGTTCCTTTGCTTATGGATCTGAAAATCCAAAATCTTAACCGGAATCTCCTCGAATGAAAGACTATCCTAAATATGTAAGCTTTAGGAAGAATCAACCACGACAGAATCACCAATACACTTTTTAAGCATAGAAACATAGAATACCAGATGAATACTAGACAACTCCGCAGGTAGCACCACTTCATATGCTACTTTCCCAACACGACTCAGAATCCTATATGGACCAACATAACAAGGACTAAGCTTTCCCTTCTTCCCAAATTTCTTCACCCCTTTCATGGGTGAAACCTTCAAGTACACTAAATCATTAACATTAAACTCAAGATCTTTTCTTCTCACATCCGTATACGACTTCTGATGACTTTGAGCGGTATTCGATCTTTCTCGAATCAACTTAACTTTTTCCATAGCCTTGAACACAACGTCAGGCCCAATCACAGCTGCTTCTTCTACTTCAAACCAACCTATAGGTGATATACATCTTCTCCCATACAAAGCTTCAAACGAGGCCATCTGAATACTAGCATGGAAACTATTGTTATACACAAATTCGATCAATGGCAAGTGCTCATCCCAACTACCTTTGAAATCAAGTGCACATGCTCTCAACATATCCTCCAAAGTATGAATAGTCCTCTCAACCTGATCATCAGTCTGCGGATAAAAAGCGGAACTCAAATGAACTTGGGTACCAAGAACCTTCTAAAAGTCTCTCCAAAACTGTGAAGTAAACTGAGTACCCCTATCTGAGATGATAGACAAAGGAACTCCATGCAATCTGACTAACTCATGGATATACAATCTAGCATAATCTTCAGCTGTATAAGACGAATACACTGGCAAAAAATAAGCTGATTTAGTCAACCGGTCTACAACAACCCAAATTGAATAATGATGACGACGAGAAGGAGGCAAACTAATTATGAAATCTATATTCACTTATGCCACTTCCAAGTAGGAATTATAAACTCTTGCATTACACCACCGGGCATTTGGTGCTCTACCTTAACTAGTTGACAAGTAGAACATTTTTCCACAAATCCTGCTATGTCTTTCTTTATACCGTTCCACCAATAGATTTCCTGCAAATCGCGGTACATCTTGGTAGCTCAAGGATGAGTAGAATATTGTGTGCCATGCGCTTCAGGCATAATTCTCTGTCTTAGATCATCAACATCGGGAACACACAATCTACCTTGTAATCTCAACACACCATCCCCCCTTAAGAGAAAACCACTACCTTTTGGTCCTTAACTGACTCCTTCAGTCTGACCAAACTAGGATCCCTGTCTTACTTCTCCTTTACCTCCGAGACCAAAGAGAACTCGAAACTACTCTGAACTAACATACTCCCCTCAGTGGAATAAAGAAATCTAACACCCAACCTATCCAAATGATGCACATCATGAGCTAATTCTTTCTTATTTTTCTCTACATAAGCTACACTACCCATAGACAACCTGCTAAGAGAATCTGCCACAACATTGGCCTTGCCCAGGTGATACAAAATAGTCACATTGTAGTCTTTTAGCAACTCTAACCATCTTCTTTGCCTGAGATTCAACTCCCTCTGAGTAAACACATATTGAATGATTTTGTTATCAGTAAACACATAAACATGAACACCATACAAATAATGTCTCCAGATTTTCAAAGCAAAAACTATAGCTGCTAATTCAATATCATGGGTTGGGTAATTCTTCTCATGAAGCTTCAATTGTCTAGAGGCATAAGCTATAACTTTACCCCTCTACATCAACACACAATTCAAACCAACTCTAGAAATATCATAATACACAATACACCATAAAACCATCAGTACCATTGGGTAAAGCTAACATTGGGGCTGAAGTGAGTCGAGTCTTCAACTCTTGAAAACTCTTCTCACAGGCATCTGTCTAATGGAACTTAACTTTCTTTTTGGTCAATCGGGTAATGGGAGATGCAAGGGAAGAGAAGCTCTCAGCAAAATGACGGTAGTAACCAGATAGATCCAAGAAACTCCTAATGTTAGATGGGGAGATAGCTATAGGCCAAGTCTTTACAGATTTTATCTTTTGGGGATCAACTCTAATGCCTTCGACAGAAATAATGTGACCCAAAAAAGCAACTGACCTTAGCCAAAATTCACACTTGCTAAATTTAGCGAATAATTGATGATCTCTAAGACTTTGCAACACAATTCTAAGATGGTCGACATGATCATCCTCTCTTTGGGAATACACAAGAATATCATCTATGAATACAATGACAAAAATATCAAGATATTACTTAAACACTCGATTCATGAGGTCCATGAAGGCTGCTGGATCATTGGTTAACCCAAAAGACATGACAAGAAACTCAAAGAGACCATAACGGGTTTTGAAGGCTGTCTTTGGAATATCACACTCTCTCATTTTAAGCTAATGATAGACGAATCTAAGGTCTATCATTTAGAAATAACTCGCACCCTGTAGATGATCAAATAAATCATTGATTCTAGGAAGAGGGTACTTATTCTTAATAGTTACCTTGTTGAGTTAACTATAGTCAATGCACATACACAATGTACTATCTTTCTTACGCACGAATAGAACAGGTGCACCCTACGGGGAAACATTGGGTCTAATAAAGCCTTTGTCTAAGAGATCTTTGAGTTGCTCCTTCAACTCTTTAAGTTCTATGGGAGCCATACGGTATGGAGAAATAGAAATAGGGTGAGTGTCGAGAAAGAGATCAATACCAAATTCTATTTCTCTATCAGGAAGGACCCTTGGGAGATCTTCCGAGAAAACATCGAGAAACTCATTAACGATGCTAACTAACTGAGTAGTCGGAGTCTCAGACTTGAGGTCTTTAACTCAAACTAATTGACAGATACAACCCTTGGAAATCAATTTCCTAGCTTTGACATAGGATATGAAGTTGTTCTTCAGAGTTACAAAACTCCTGGACCACTCAAAAATGGCCTCATCAGGAAACTGAAACTTGACCACTCGGGTACGACAATCTATAGACGCATAGCAAAAGTGAAGCCAATCTATACCTAGAGTGATGTCAAAATCAACCATAACTAGCTTAATTAAATTATCACATATGACCTAATGAAGGACAGTGATAGGACACTTCTTATACACTCGCTTACCAATGATAGGTTCTTCTATCAGGGTAGAAACCAGAATAAGCTCAAAAATTTGTTTAGGGTCTATCTCAAAATATACAGTAACTAGAGGTGTCACATAAGAGAAACTCGAACTGGGGTCCATCAATACATACACATCAAAATGAAAGACACGAAGCATACCAGTGACAACATCTAGAGATTCCTCCTACTCTTGGCGAGGTGGTATAGCATAGAAGTGATTCTGGCGCGAACCTCCAATAGTACTAGAAGAGGCACCCTGAGGAGGAACTGGGTGGACTACGGGAGCAAGGAAACTGGTAGCTTAACTCTGGGGGTGAACATCTCGACTCCCCTATCTAGCATATAAATAATATCTAAGTCGGTGGCCCAATTTGCCATAACCAAAGCAACCCCTCTGATCAACAAAACACTCACTAAAATGATCTCTACCACACTTGGAACATAAAGGAGGATGAGGTATGTAACTTATACTTTCCTAAGACCTGGATGGGATAGGCCTGTTCCCTTGCTCTTGCCTGATTCTAGGTGCGGGAGCACTAACTGAGGAAGGCGCAGGCATAAATAGATGTCTCTAGAATTGAGGGTGGTTCCCTCCATAGAATCTGGACTGACCGAATCCTTGCTGCTCTGATCTTGCTTTTTTATTTGCTCTTACTCTCTCCCTCTCTTTTACCTTATCAGCTTCAATCTGATGGGCATGTATTATCAATCGAGAAAGGTCCATCTCCTTATTAAGCATAACAGATCTACACTTTTTAATAATGCAACACAACACGCCAATCATGAACTTGCTCATAATGGTCTTAGAGTCAGTCATCATAGTAGGAGCATATTTAGAGAACTCATTGAATCTAAGACAATACTCCTTAATAGTCATGAAGCCTTGTCTCAAATTTATGAATTCCTTTATCTTTGCTTCCCTTATCTCAAGAGGAAAGAATCTATTCAAGAACACATCCTAGAATAACTGCTAAGTCATGGGAGTGGCATCCTCCCCTCTAATCTCCCTCAACATCTCTACCCAATCATATGCAACATCTTTTATTTAATAGGCAGCTAATTCAACACTCTTCTACTCAGTCACGTGTGTAATCTGGGTGATCTTTCTCACTTTATGCAAGTACATCTGTAGGTTTTCACCTATCTTTGTCCTATAGAACTCAGGTGGATTCATCTGTATAAAGTCATGAACTCAAGCTGTAGCAAAATTATTCTCTTATGGAGGTAGAATAGTAGCCTGGGCATTAGGTTGAGCACTGGCAATAACTGCCTGGGATAGCACCTAAAAAGTTGCCCGAAATTCTAGATGGGACACATGATCATTCAAGGGATTAACAGGTTGGGGTTGCTCATTATTTCTATGAGCTCGACGAGGAGGCATTATTTGTTATAAGAGAGCATGAGTTAATCATAGATAAAGAGACAATTGTAGGCATAATAAAATTTAGAAAGGAAGAAACAACTTTTCCTAAAATGTCTCATAGCCTCTTGCTCATAGATGTGGCACGCTACACACCGATGATCAAGACTCTACATAATATGGCTTATCAGAATCCCTATGACCTAGGACTCCTTAAACACTTAGGCTCTAATACCAAAGTTTATAATGCCCTAAAATTTCCATCCCAAGACGTCACATGATGCTTAGGGCTACATGTAGCCCCAAGTTAACCTTCGGAGCCAGACACTACCTCAAAGAACTTAATTTAACAATAGTCATGCATAACAAAGAGATATATCACATCAGGTTCAAGAGAGATACTGGAGAATACTAAACTATACAACCAAAATATATATTGAATGTCTGTACATACCATCCCTTTAGTCTGACAAAGCCTCTATACATCAAAATCTAGGAGTCTGTGGGACCAACCCCTAACTGAATCAATAGCACTGAAAGCCATAACAACAAAATGATATCACAAAAATATAGGCACGGTCCTCGAACAATGAGGACTCACTACTGAGAAAATATAGTGATGCACTCGAATATCGCTAACGTGGTATCTTCATATGGCCAATAGGAAAATATGTGGGTCAGCACTTTGGAATATACTGAGTATGTAGGGATGCATACAACAATGTAAATATTATCATCAATTTTATAAAAATATGCATATGTACAATGATGGCTCACTTGGCTTGAGTTAGATTGAAACATATTTTTCATGATCTCATAGTAAATAAATCATATGATAAAAACCTCATAAACCATCATAAACAATGCAACTCTTCAACTCAAGACTCGAAGTGACTCGGTAATTTAAGAAACTCAACTCTTATAGACATGGGAGGTTCTTATAATCGACATAAACCTTGTGAGATACATAGAGTCCAACGTGTTTCCCTCCTAAGGAGAGAACCCCACATTGGCGGGAGCATCTTACTCTTGCCAGGGAGTACAACCTCAATTTAGTGATCACAATCTCATACTTGGCCTCTGCCCCACAAATATCAATACCAATCCTATGGTGGCACGTAGTTTCAGGGGAAATACCACATTTCCCGCTTGGTGCTAAATACTACTCTCACACACAAGCTCAGAACGTGTTATGAAATCCACCAGAAACATTACAAGGGTCTATCATGAAGATCAAATCAAATCTCTTTCTCATTTATCAAATCATAATCAATTTGTGGATTCCTAACTCGACTCAAATCAAATCAATCTTTCTCAATATCAAAATGTATCAATTCATTAAATCATGGCAACATTAATAACTTTGAGGAAATATCAAGACTCATTGTAACAACTCAATCTCATGAATCAATATACTCAATAATCCAATTTGTCATAAGGAAGCTTAAAGCTTGACACATATCTTGAAGGCACTCAAAATATCAACTCATGGTAGAAATATAAAATTCACTATATTAAATATCAAGTCATAATTTAGGAATAGTAAAATAATCATGTATAACAAAGTTTGAAAAATTTATATTCTCATAGTCTCATGATGAAGTAGTTTGGGTATAAACCCCCTTTCAAAATCATATAAATCCATAATAGAAATCAACGCTTTGGGCACAAGAACGAAAGGATTGATCTTGTTCAAAACCCCACATACCTTAATCTTTGAAATTGGATGAATTCTAGTGCTTGAGACTTTATCCTCACTTGTAATAAATGATTATCGAAGCCCACACTATGAGGAACTTGGTTCTTGATGTAAACTTGAAGATTTATGGATGATTTTTGGAAGATTAATATTCTTGAATGAAACCCTAGATATATTCTCTTGAGAGAATTGGAAGAGAAAATGAAGAAATTAGGGTTTGGATGGGGATTCTCATATATATATATATAGGGGCCTCCAAAAGATGGGAAAAGACCAAAATATCCTTGAAAAAGAGTCCTTTAATTGCTGAAAAATTAGCTGACGACATTTGTGACTAGTTGTCAGACTTGTGACAAGTCATCACGAAATGTCGTCAGAAAAGAATGGAATTTATGACTTTCTGCTTAAGGTTGATGAAATTTTGTGACAAGTCATCAGACTTGTGACAAGTCATCACAAATTGTTGGAATTTGTGACTTTCTACTTAAGGTGACGACATTTTGTGACAAGCCATCAGACTTGTGACAAGTCGTCATAAAATGTCTTCACTCAGTTTCCAGGCTGACACACTGGAGTAAAATAAGCATAATATTTTGATCTGATACCGGATTTGGGTGAAATTGGTACTGTTGGAAAGTTAATTCAATTATCTATCTGTTGGTGGGTTATGAACTCAAAATATCTTAGTGCAACAAGAGATATGCTTCTTTGAAATTGACTATGCCAAAATCCTTCTCAAAAATTCAATCGGTAAGGGATGTTTTGATTCACCTAATTTCTAGGACATCTTTGATGCCTTAATACACATCACCCTTGATCAGAAAACAACCAATGCACTATAATTTATTTCTCATGAGCTTGAGTCATGGTGGCACTATTGGTTAGAGTTCTCAGGGTATTACACTAAGTTCCAGTTTTCTATCCAAAGTTACATTCTAACATCCCTATATATCATGCAACATATAAAATACTCTATCTCATGAAGAAGAGTACACAAAAGCCTACCTCGATGCCAGACCAAAATCCTTCAATCGCCAACAAATTGACTGACTTCACTCCAAGATCTCTAAATTCCATCATGCTATCAAAGTCATAATATACACATAATTAGGAGTCAAACAAGACCCATATTGCTATATTCAAGACGGGTCCAAAAATGGACCTCGAAAATGGGTTTGAAAATAATAGGGGTAAAACCATAATTATTTTTTTTGAAATACTTTTTCCATACTCTTAGGGTATATCACTAAAACCCTTGCAAAAATAAGTTTAAAATGAGGTTCAAATCAAAGAACCATTTTCAAGCTTTACAGGCAAAAACTTTAAAATCCATTTTGAAATAAAGAACCTGATGTTATTTTGAAGGTGAAATCAACAGAAATGATAATTATAAGATTATAAAGATTTCCTATGGAAGAAATATCAAAAACACCTTTGGAATCTCCGAAATCCAAGCTCCCAAGCCCTACAAATAGTGAAAATAGGGTTTTGATTCTGAACTTGGGTGAAAATCATGAAAAATAAAATAGAAGTTATTGGAAAATGGGGAAATACAGTTCTACATACAATTATTCTATGAGAGAAATGCATCTAAAATCAATAAAATTGGAGCTTCCTAGCTTCCCAAATATCAACAATATGAATTTGGGGTCTTATAATAGTGATGGTCACTTAAGAGACACTTTGGTTGCTTTTACGACCTAATCAGAGCTAAAAATGTCACTTTTACAAACTTTTGGTTGCTTTGATGACCAGGAAAAATGGTCAAAGTTTGCTTTTGCATACACACCAGCAGCAACAAAGTGAAACTTATTTTGACCCTCAGAACTCACCAGAAACCTATGAGAATGTTCCAATAGTGAACTTTGATTGTAAACCATGTTTCAAATCTAATGGAATCATTGAAACTTTAATCTGATATGGTTTTTACTAAACGTGGGGACCACAACTATAGTTCCATTTTTATTATATTCCATCCAATAGTTCAAAAATAAGTCTGAAAGCCTCGAGACCTGAACCAAGGGTCTCTCTAGCCTTAAATCAATGTTCTAGAGCTGATGGCATTTTCAAAATTCTCATCCAAGGTCATCCACTAGGATTTTTGGTCCCAGACCAAATCCTAAATAACTAAAGCTCTAAAATAGGGAAATGAGCTTAAAATCCAAACGAACTATCCAATCAATGGATCAAAAGTTCCAGCAAGTCATAAATGACCTGTAGCCACTCTGGGAAGGTTTGAAATGGTGGAAATGCATGCATATAAAGGAAATGACTTTAAGTTTCATTATAGTTGTATCATGACAAGAAGATTATGAAGAGAGTGTTTTAGTCAGGTGATATGGTCTTGTTATAAACTCATGACTTTGGTTGTTTCTTAGAAAGCTGACGTCTAAGTTGTATGGACCATTCACCATTATTCCGGTACTTTGATAACATTCAACTTATATATCAATTTAAGTGCAAGGCATTCATTGTCAATATAATTACCCAACTTAGAGTCGGGGTCGAATCCACGAGGAACAATGTGAGTGGAAATTAAATAAGTTCAAAATTAAAGTTACTTGCTAAATTCAAATATATTATACAAATATTTTGGGGGATTTTTAATATTTTCAAAGTGTAAGACAATTCTTAGGCATTTATAGGACTAATTCAAGACTAAGAGTAATTAGAGCATAACCAATTAGCAACAGATCTTTGGGCTATGCTTTACTAGAGGGAACTAGTATGTGGATACATGAAAATCAACTTCAAATATTAGAGAAGGCATACTTTGGTAGGCTCAGTTAGGGATTTAGATACTACTCTTTCAACAAAGTATCAAAATATCACCCACCGATTCTTTCAAATACCTCGTGGGTTTGGTCAATTAATCATCACAAAGCCTTAATTTGGCATCTCCATTTCTAGGATGATTCCCAAGATATACCAATCCAATAATTTATCCTTATTTCTAATAAAATAAAAAGGGAATAACTATTATCTATCTTATTTTTTATAAATGCTCATGTCACCTATATCCCTCTTTCAAGGATGATGTAGGATCTAGATTACCCATATCCCTCTTTCAAGGTTGATGTGGGGTTTAGGGTAATTGAGGATTCACCAATAAATTCCATGTTATAATCAAACATTTGTAAAACCCAATAACACTAACTAAGAATTAAAGCTAACAATCACAACCCACACACACTTGTACCCTATTCAAACATAACCCTAAGAGGAAAAACTAGCAACTCATAAAGATTATAAAAAAAAATACCGAAATTCCCATTAATTTGATTCATAAAAAATAAAGAGAATGCAAGCCACACTTTAAATTCCAATGAATCCACATTATGATTTGTCAATTCTTAACTTAGGAGTCACTCTAATGTCTTCTTATCTCAAGATTAGTACAATATTTTCTCCAAGCTCCAAGTGATAATAACCTAGACACTAAGATGAAGATGAAGGATAGGATAAAGATAAAGAATCCCTTTCTTCAAGGGTTTTGAAGCATTTTGAGAATTGGGGTAGACATTATGATTTGATGAAATTTCCCCTGGGTTGTTTCTGGTTGTATCGCGATTCATGGTGTTGAGCTATGATCGCAACTCTGTGTTCACGGTAAGTCCATTGTGATCACCCTCTTGTCCATTTTTGACTTGTCGTGATCATGGATCTTAGACCATAATCGTGATAACTAAGCCTGAATTTGTGCAGGGTTCTTAACTGTGCACTTTTCTCTTTTTTTTGATCCCTTAGTAACTCAAATCCATATCTTTCCTTTTCAGCATCTGTGTAACTGCAAAATGTGGAATTTAGTGCATCTAAGTGTCAAACTTATCTCATTCATCCCTTGAAATTATAGTAGTTTACACAAATTTTGGGCGTATATGAGTGGTAAATTCACCACTCATCAATACCCCTAACTTAGACCTTTGTTTGTCCTCAAGCAACACTATTTCTCACTCAACCAGACAATGCAAATTTTAACCTATTTATACAACCCAATTATCATAATGACCTCAAACTTTACTGCTACCACAAGTGGCTTTTCAAACATGGGAAAAGTTGTTCTCACGACACCTCTCATCATGAAATACAATCTCAAAGATGCAAAGGACTTTAAAGATCAACAATAAAACAATCACTAACACTCTAGAAGTAACTCTATTTTGACCTCAACTCCACTATACTCTTTTTGTCTTATTATTCAGAAGATGAAAATATCACCCACCTTAATTTGTTTTCATGCCTCCTCACAAGAAGTAAAATCCCTCATACACCATATTATCAAATATGAAACAAGGGGTTTGTAGTACAAAACTCTCTTTCTCACAAGGACTCTCGATGCAAATATGTATCATACCATAGGCTTGTCCCAATTTTCAATTAGCACTACAATGATTACACTTTATTGGAGATCTCGAAGGGCTTTTTGAGCTTGTAACATAGGTTCGGGGAAGGGTAGGATATCATTTAGGAACAAAGTTTCTATACCCTTCTTGAATATTTACATCACACTATTCCATCCAAGTTTTGAAAATGCAACATTTCTTTTGTTTTCACTCAATACATATGTGCCTACTTTTATTTCCTTGATTCACCTAAATTTTGAGAGAATTTTCTTTTTATCACTTTTCCTTGGACATTTCATGAATTTTTTTCCTTTGTTGGGTCTTTATTTTTCCTCTTCACTTGTTCTCATTGTTTATCTCTTAGGCACTTACTTACAATTTCGTAGCCCAAAGTTACCTCTTCCAATCTTCACCACCCTTACTTAGGCTTTTAGCCTCAGTTGCATTTTTAAGATTAAGGAGGGTAGGGTTCAAAACAAGGATAAGAGTTGAATGGTTAACGGCTTGCAATGTGGATTCCAAAGAACGGTTAAAAGGATCAAACTGGGTGACTAGGGATAACATCTGTGCAAGGTAGGATTTTTAGTCTAGAGTGGATTTGCAAGTTCACAAAGATGGCCTAGGATCATTTCACCAACCATGTATACTCAAAATTACCCTTGAAAGACTAATAGGGAAAGTTCTAGATAGTACACGTATACATGAGATATAGAAAAATATGCTGACCGCACATGGCATGCAAACTCACAAAGAGGGGGGGGGGGTCAATTGCCCCTCCTGCTTGAGAAAAAAGTGGAGTGTCTAACAAATTTTTACAAGCCAAAATTTTAGAGTCACAAAAAAGGAAAATTATTGTTACAAGGTCATTCACATTCGTGCCTTTGATTTTTCAAAAAAATTTGGATGGAAGGGGGTGTTTGCTTTGCATTTGCACCACAAACAATTTACTATTTATGGCATCAAACCAAGCCGACCTCTCACATTTTGTCTTTCATACAGGAAAACCATATCACTACTTATACTTTTCCATAGGTATAAGAGTGATCCCAAATCCAAAATGCTATGGGTACTCAAACTTCCCCTGCATTTATATCTCTAAAAACTACAAGTACACAGACTTCCCCTATATCCATGGCTCAAAACCCAATCATGATGATTTTTTCTTAAGAATGTCCTCACTCAATCTATCATAGGGAAAGGCTCGTCTAATATCACCATAAGTAAAGTCAAGATAAAGTAAAAATCTAAATATAAACACGACTAATCTATGAAAATGTGGGCACCATCAGAGTGCCCAAATATTACAACACAAAATGAAAATAAAAGTCATCCAAAATCATCAAAAATAATCATGAAATAAAAGGCATCCAAAGTCATCCAAAATAACCAGAAATATCTAAAAAATGTAGGAACAAATGAGAAATAATGCAGATACATTCACCCCCAACTAATAAACATGCAATGTCCTCACTTTATAAATAAGAAAGCATAAAAATAGATAAGAATGCTCTTTGAAAAAACATCAAGAGCTGCTCTTGCCTGTAGACTCTGCATCATCTCCATATATAGCAGAACCCGACGACTCAGATGGGGCCTCATTATTTCTCTCCACTTTGGAAGAATGTAATTTGTCTCAAGGTCTAAGGACCTTCCACAGGTCCTTTACCCTATTTCAAATCTTGCTAAAGAATTTATCTCTCTTTTTATCCCTCATTTTTATCTTCTCGTGAGAATATCGAAGTTCTATGTGAGACTCTACCAATGATGAGTAGTACCTTCTGAGCCTAGAAATGGTGGCTCCTTGTGTCTTCTGGTCCTCTAAATACTTCTCATAATCTGACTAAGCCATATATGAATCATGGTTGGTGGAGGTCTCTCCTGGACCCTGGGGGAATACTGACATAAGCCCCCTAATTCCCTCAAATCAACAAAAATATCCTCAATAGGCCCTAGTGTGGATGGCCTACAAGGATCTGGCTCCTCACATGTCGACTTACCTAACTTGATCTTTCTCTTCTTGCTTTTGCCTGATGCACAATCGATCTTTCTCTTCTTATTTTTGCCCTCACCCCAAATTTGAGAGGCTATATGGGGGTGCTTGTGCATACCCAAGTATCTTTGGGAACTCCTCAACCCTGGCTCTCCTACACAACTCAGTAATAAGAGAAGGGAATAAGAGATATGTATCATTGTTATTTCTAAAGAACCTCATGTCTGAGACCACAAGCTGACCAACATTCATTGGAATGACGTATATAATAAGAAACTATACAGGCTTGAAAATCGATAACCAAAGTCATGTCAGTGCAAGGAAAGACCCAACTACAAATGATATTCAACCAAATCTGGGCCTCAGCAGTAAAATTATTCATTAAGATGCCCCTCTTGGTTGCTGCCCAAGGAACCTCTTTGCCAGGACATAGCTTTTCTCCCATTAAATTCCCTGGTTCACACCCATTTTTCTCAAACTGATCCATACTTCCATTCGAGATCCCATAAATGCCATTAATCTGATCAGCTCCAAAATTTACCTCCTTCTCCTAAATCCAAATGATTGGGTTCGAGAAAGATACCATATTGAGATTAGCATTGAATTCTCATATATATTGTTCATTTTCCCCACAAGGATCCAGGGTAAAACATCTTCACCTTATGGCTATGAGTCTATCATGAAATTCTAAAGCATTTTCGACACCTTCTACAAACATATGTCCCTTTTCGGAAGCAGCTTGGTCTGTCGAAGATCACCATAGTTTAGATTGTGGCACATAAGGGCCATGAAGAGAACTTGATCATAATCCTCCATAATGTAAACATAAAAAACATCAAAATAATACAACAACATTTATCATCAATATTCTTCTTGCACAAACTAGGCTATGTTGTCTACTAAACCTCATGAGATGGTTTGCTACAAGGTTTTGGGGGTAAAAAAAGAGGACATGCAGGATTTTTGGCCTGCATTAGAATTCACCCTTAGATATGATGATTGTGGGCCTCTAACCGCAATTTCGGTGCTGCAATCATGACACAAAGGCTGCGATCACAGTATCTGAGGCCAATTTGGGCCAAATTTCTCACCACACAATTTCTCTAATTTCATCTCCAATTTGTGTTTCAAAACACACATTAACATTATGCACATGAAATGTAACCTCTAGGTGCTTGATTATGCCCTCATAACATAAAGAAGTTACCATTGAGTTCTTTTGGGTATTTAATCAAGTACTTGGTGTATGAACACTATTTCAATCAAATTTAAGTAAGATTTGGGTACTTAAGATATCCCATTAGCGCGCACACCAACTACACCAACTACAATAGTTAACCTCACCAATAAGCATATTCATGCACTAATTTATCATTGCAAACACTATTTTTAGGCTTGGTCCTAAAGAATAAGTTCTAAGCCTATAAACACACATAAATGAGGGAGTTAGAACTACATACCAGGTTGTAGGATACAAATGAAATGAAAAATAACTTGGATACACAAAGCACAGTCAAATTTTTGAGTGTAATTTTTAGGAAATTTGAAATAGGGGGTGTGAGGGAGAAATGGGAAATGATTAGCCTTTTCAGAACCAAATAAGACAGCGATCACGACCCTAGTTTTTCGATCGTTGGCATACAGTATTGCAAATCACGTAGGAAGGGTACTGTGATCGAGGTTCCCGAGGCTATTTCCTGGCCTTCTACATCCCCTTATTTTAACTCAACACTCAAATTGTAATATTTTCCCTTTATCAAACTCATTCAAAACACTCCATAGTGCCACAGATACATAGATTAATTGAATGACAAAATAAAAATCTATTCTACCATCCAAAATTTAAAAGATATATGCCACTTTCAAAGCGTGATGGATTGCTCCCATCGGGTGCCTAATTTAACATTGTTGTACGATACCTTTTCAACAATAATTTATGTCTCCATTTAGAGGATTTGAATCGATGTCCCAATTTGTGACTAATATGTAATGAGCGAAAGTTGGGCAGGAGATTCAAATCTTCCACGATGAAACCGAACAGAAGTGAGGGTATAGTGATGCTGCCTCTATCTTGCCACTTTAAAGATTTGAAGTTTTTTCCCAACTCAAAATCAAACTTTCAGATTGGATCATTTGGTTTCAATGAGAACATCAAAATTCACTTGTTACACATCAAATTTTGTATTTATTGGCCTTCAAGAAAGGGGCTTCATTTTGCCCATTTGGAATAACAAACTACAAAATGTAAGTATTTTGCTCCTTATCCCCAAGATTCATCGTTTTCTTGGGTGGTTTTAATTATATCATATCCACCAAGTATAATACCAAAAAATGGTTTGAATGAGGTCGTCTTCTAAATTCCGAAGTTGGATTCTTTTTTAAATTCTCACCTCGGAATGAACTAGAGTCTTTACAAAGGATTTGCTTGGCTTTTTCTTTCGACTCTAGTCCCGTTCTCTCAATTTTTCACTTCCTTCACTAATGTTGGTTTGGTTGGTTGGCAAATCACCAAGAATTCTTCGACATCAAGCTCACCATTAACCACATTGCTTGATATCTCTTTTTGATCAACCTCGTTATGAAAAGTTGGCATATTCATGGTATTTGAAAGATTAGTCTCCTTATCCATTCTTCTATCTTGTTAATATCCCTTACAATTTCATCATTGGATTGATGCATGTGATATACGTCTTCTTCCATTGCAGTTAACCAATCTAAAAGAGTTTGTAGCATTGCTTCGACACCATTGTATTCAGCACGTTGTTCTTCCCTTATCCTATCATGAGACCTATCAAACTCATTAGAAGAACTAAGATCTTTGTTAGCATAAGAAGGGAAGGGGGAATTTGGGAAATCTCTCTAATGTCTATCCCGACCACCATACAAAGAACAACCATACTCTGAATAGGACCGAGAAGGTGCACACATCTTTTTCTGATGAGCATATCTACAATATTTCTAAAAGTAGGGTCCATCACAATATGGACATGGATCATCATGATAAGATTTCCAACCACCAAACTTACATTCATTCCAAGATGACATAGTAACAAGTAAGAAAAAACAAAAATCTATCTAACACAAAAAATAAAAAGTCACAAACAAATATTTATAAGATTGAATCCAAGAAACCTAAAACTCCAAACGTACTCAATACGCCAAATTGTTCCCCAACAATGGTGCTATTTTTTGATAACGCTCAACTTGCATGTCAATTTAAGTGCAAGACAGTTGTTGTCAATATAATTACCCAACTTTGAGTCGAGGTAGAATCCACAAGGAACAATATGAGTGGAGATTAAATAAGTTTGAAAGTAAAGTAACTTGATCAATTCAAATATGTTATTCAAATATTTTTAGGGATTTTTACTATCTTCAAAAGTTTTAGACATATCTTAGGAATCTAAAGGAATAATTCAAGACAAAAAATAATTAGAGCCTAATCAATTAGGAATAGATCTTAGGGATATGCTTTACTAGAGGAAACTAGTTAGTGGGGGTACATGAAAATCAACTTTACATCTTAGCTAAGGCATGCTTTGGTGGACTCAGTTAGGGATTACGATACTAGTCTTTCAACAAAGTATCAAACTATCACCCACGGATTCTTTCAAATACCTAGTGGGTGTAGTCAATTAATCATCACAAAGCCTCAATTTGGCATCCTTTTTTATAGGATGATGCCCAAGATAACAAAATTCCACAATTTATCCTTATTTCTAAGACAATAAAAAGGGAATAACTATAATCTATGTTATTGTTCACAAATGCTCATATCACCTACATCTCTCTTTTAAGGATGATGTTGTGTTTAGGGTAATTGAGGCTTTCACCAGCAAATTCCATTTTATAATCAAACATATGTGAAACCCAACAACATTACTAACAATTAAAGCTAACAATCATAACCCACACACACTTACACC
Organism: Capsicum annuum; assembly: GCF_002878395.1. NCBI lineage: Eukaryota > Viridiplantae > Streptophyta > Magnoliopsida > Solanales > Solanaceae > Capsicum > Capsicum annuum. Next base: position 142,909,063 of record NC_061121.1, on the reverse strand, counting down.
CTATTCAAACATAACCTCAAGAGGAAGAACTAGAAACTCATAAAGATAATAAAAAAAATATACCAAAATATCCATCAATTTGATTCATGAAAATAAAAAAGAATGCAAGCCACACTTTAAATTCCACTGAATCCCCAATGGGATTTTTCAATTCTTCACTTACGAGTCACTCTATTGTCTTCTTATCTCAAGATTAGTATAAGTTTTGCTCCAAGATCCAAGTGATAAAACCCTAGAGACTAAGATGACTATGAAGGATAGGATAAAGGTAAAGGATCCTTTTATTTAAGGGTTTTAAGCCAGTTTGAGAATTGGGGTCGGCACTGTGATTTGATGAAATTACACCTAGGTTGTTTCCCACTATACCATAATCACTAGTGTTGAGTCGGATCTCCACTCTGGGTTTATGGTAGGTCCATCACAAACGCTATCTTGACAATTCTTGGATTGTAGTGATTGCAGCTTTTAGATCACGATTATAGTAACTGATACTGAATTTGTGTAGGGTCCTTAAAAATGCAATTTTATCATCCTTTTGATCCCTTAGTGTCTCAAATCCACATCTTTTTATTTTATCACTTATGCACCTACAAAATGTGTAATTTAGTGCATCCAAGTGACAAATTTTCTTATTCATTCCTTCAAATTATAGTAATGTGCATGAATTTAGGGCGTAAATAAGTGGTAAATTCACCACTCATCATGTTACCACATAGTGCTACTGAGATAAAACTAGATGATGAAGCCCTATTCAAGGTGAATGGGAAGAGTGTCAAGCACATTTTGGATAACACTGATGAGGTAAAAGCAGTTATTAATGTAAGCCTTGGCGAAGTCTGAGTAGCCAAGAAAATCAAGTTGTGACATGACATCAAGTTAGGTAATTCATGGAGGCAACCCATGGGATTGCTCGTGAAGTCTGAGTAACCAACATAGCCATACTGTGCCACGATGTTAAATCAAGTGCTAGGTGGGAGGCAACCCACTATTTTAGTGTTCACATTATTTTCTTTTTTATAGGTGTCAAACATGAGTAACCACCTAGAATATGGTAAAAGATTTTAGAATTTAGAAAATTTCAGGTAAGGGGACTTATTGACCTACTATGGGGGTCATAAGTTCCACTTAAGCTAGGTAAATGATGCAGTTGATGTCATAGAAAAATAGAGAATTTTAGGTGTTTGAACTTTTATGTATGAGCAAACTTAATGAGACATAAGTAACACTTATGACCTCGTAAGTGGTGTCATATGAATTAGAACCAAAGTTTAGGGAAGTGGAAAAATGTTCTGCCACTTACGGCAGACTACTTATGAGCCATAAGTGGCCTTGAATGTAATGACCCTTTATATTATTTTCTATATTTCTACTAATTTTTGTTGTTAAAGACTCTTCATAGGTTCCTCAAGTAATTTTGACTTGTTGGAGCTAATAGTTCAGTTACCGGGCAGTTCGTTTATTTTAAAGAAAATCCCCTATTTTGAAGTCTTTGCTGGTTCCAATGGCCATCGGCTGAAAGAATTATTACAACAACCTTTTGTGCATATTTTATTGTGCCAGTAGCTCTGTAATGTCGATTTTAGGTTAGGTAGAGCTTTTATATGGGTCCCGAGGCACCCGAGCTTATTTTGACTTATTGGTCAAAGAGTTGAGAAATGATCTATGGGTGTGGGACCCATATTTGATTGAAATGACCTCGGATGTAAAATATGATAGCACCATTGAGTATAGAGTATCAAATTTAGTGTGTTTACAAAGTTTTTTATGCATACTGAATTCGAAACATATCTCAAGCACCTGATCAAGCCTATTTTGGAACTTTGAAAATCTGGTGCAGCAGGTTTCTGGTGCATCATGATAGCGGAACCATGGACAACAATCACAACTCCCGATGAAGAGGATATGTTGTGATATCAAAGTGGTATCATGACCATGACTCATGTTGTAGCGGGAAGATACCACAATCGCAAGGCCTCAGGTCACGATAGTGACTATGACCTAGACTGAGTATAAAAGGACCCCGTTTCCACAAAATTTGGCCATTCTTCATCATTCCCTTGAGAGATAAGAACCTTAAATAGTTTTAGAGATTAAACTTGAAGATTGTTGGTGATTGGGAAGCTATATTAACATTTATTTTCATCTAAACATAAACTTAAACTTGATTTTAGCCCCAATATCTCATGTTTTTTACCCATTTTTTGGGTAATGATTCCTTGAGATTGTAAGAATGTTGGGTTGGTTTTAGAAATGTGATTTTCACAAAAGGGACCCACATGGGATTTTTTAAGGCACTTTCTGGACCCAAAGTACAATGATGCAATGTGGATATTGATATTCTTGTATTGATGAACAGAATATGTTTTTGATATTTTGATATCTTGAGGAAGCTTGTCGGAAGAGAAAGTGGTGGCTTCACAGTTTGTTGAGCTTTCTTCGACATCGATGTAGGTAGTTTTATCATTTGTTAGATTGAGTTATTTCATAGTATTATTATGATATTGTGTTAGATTTGGGATGGGTTTTGGGTGTTGGATTGATGAAATGCAAGACTTGAGATAGTTGGACCGATTAGGCCATATTAAAACCGTAGAGTTGAACCCTTAGCTCACTTTCTTATGCTTTAGGAGAATTGGACTTCATTCCTCATGTTTAGCATGAGATTGTCTTAGATCACTCAAATTTGGAATAATTGACCTAGTAGCTTATATTCAGGTAAATTTCCTATTTTAGGGCTAATTGAGGATTGTTAACATCTAAAAGTGGATATATACCTTAAGCCTAGTTCGGGTAGAAATTTTCCTAAAAGGGAACTTGAGGACTAGAAGTGAACTTTTAGTCAACTTTAGGATATGACACATGTTAGTTTTCTAAACCTTTTATGCTTAATTTCTTATTAGAATCTTGAAAATGTGTATCGAGGTAGTATTGAGAAATATTGATAGTTGATGGTTATGTTGGTTGATGTGAGGGTTGATGCCTATTGACTATGCCATTATTTATGCATATTGATGATACTATTTATGATGAGGATTATATATATTTATTCGGTCTGATTCTGACGGATGATTATGTTGATGATTATATATACCCATTCGAGTCTGGAGGATGACTATGGAACTATTGATTATATTTACTAGTTTGAGTCTGTATATTGATTATTTATCGATTCAAGTATGGATATTCATTATATTTACCAGTTTGAGTATGAATATTGATTATTTACCAGTTCAAGTCCGGCTATTGATTATATTTACCAGTTTGAGATGGATATACATACTATTCTATGATGACAAACTTTTTATGATTGACAATACCGGCATGTGAGACAAAAAGGTAGAAATTTTGGTAAGTCGGAAAATGAGGAAATGGTTATAATGTGGTATGGCATAAATGGACTCTAGTAAATAAATGGATTTGTTAATAAGTGATGATTATCTAATAAATGGTGATTAGTGAGAAATAATGATAAAATTGTTAAATGATGGTAACATTACGGAATGTGGGTAAATTGTGGAGTGATGGTTAAGTGACAATGAAGGTTAGTTATAATGTGAGTTGATTGCTTATTCTTCTCTTGAATATACTCTGATAATGCTCAACTTACACGTCAATTTAGTGCAAGGCGGCTATCGTCAATATATTTACCCAACTTTGGAGTCGGTGTCGAATCCATGAGGAACAATATGAGTGGCGATTAAACTAATTTGAAACTATAGCTATAAGCTGAATTAAAACAAATGATACAAAAAGATAAAATGGGGGTTTTTAATGATAAAACAAGTGTTAAAGTTTCAACTTGCTTCAGATCTCAAAACTAAAAGTTCAATAGTTCAAATCAGAGATAGAGAGGAACTAGGGTTGTGATCACTATGATTACTAATCTCCATTAAATAATAACTGTAGTATTGGGTTCTCATGAATTGAGGGAAACACCAAATTATCAGTTTCCACAGTCCATCTAAGTGTTTGTCAACCTACTTAGATATTGAACTCCCTAATTCTGTCTATCTTAGGAATCATTGAATTCATACTGATTTTATCTCAAGTTGATAAATCTTGTTACATCATTAATCATTAGATGGGAGCTTTACCTTTCCAAATCCTTCTTGATAATTCGCTACCTTTAGTTTATTTCTCAGTTCGAGCAAATCAACATACGGTGGGATTTATTGTTTACAGCCAATAAATAATAATCATAACAAAGGAATTATGAAGATGTCACCACAATCACTCAAACCCTAGACAACTATTAAATCCATGAAGGAATAATCATAGATCCTACAACCATAGTTGTGGTTTTTAGTTCCACATGAAAAAGAAAGAGATGGCAACAATTATATTCATCATTCAAAGTAATTAAACTTAAAAAAGATGAAGTCTGAAGTTTATTTTCTTCTAAGTTCAAGAGAAAATTCCCACAACCAAATCAAAGAGTTGAAATTTGAATTCTAAGTTTTGAGAGATAAAAACAAAAGTAAACTCCATTCAAATCAGTTCAAGATGTTCTGCCCCTTTCTTTTATTAGAAAACCCTATCATATGATTTAAATACTTCATCCTAATTATGGAACCAAAATAATAGACTACAGTAGTTTCTCGGACAGGCGACAACATGTGTGACGGCTTATCAGGACTCTGACGACTTATTAGGAATGTCATCAGCTCCTCTTCACTTTTGATGATCTCTGCCTTAGGTTCATGATGAGACGTGATGGCTTATAAGACATGTGATGACTTATCAGAATTGTCGTCGCTTCTTCACTTCAAATTATCAAGCACCGCCTAAGCTTGACGATGAGCCTGATAGCTTATCACAACTCTGATGGCCTATCACAGGTTGTCATCACTTATTCCAGGTGAATCTTATTCTTTGTCTAAGGTTAATGTCAACTCTGATAGCTTATCACAAGGCTAATTACTTAACAGATAAGTCGTCAGCCATACTTCCCTCACTACTTGCTCAAAAATCAACTTTTTTACTTTCATTATTACTAGTTCTTTTGCATCTTGACTCTTACAACAATATCAAAGAGAAAACAATCAAAAAGGACAAAAGTTACTTAAGACTTTGCAATTATTCTCAGTTAAAATCCTCAAATGTGTTAGCATCAGCTCACACAGGAACACCCTCAACTTAAAACAATTGTTTGTCCTCAAGCAACTAAAACATAACTAAGAGGTTACAAAGCACATTCAGCAGTCAATCATCCATTTTAGCTCAAAACATCTTCACCATCTCCAAGGTCAATTAATTTTAAAAACAACATTATTGAAGAACAACAATGCGACACACAGGAATCAAGATATGGCATCAATTCAGAATCAACAACCATGCATGTACCAAGATTACACAAGCCAAACAAGTTAGCAACTAGCAACGTAACCAGTGTACCCTTACAACAAAGAGGTCCCTCCTTACTCGTATGTGAACTCAAGCATCTCAATGTGGGGATGGTCAAGAGACACTCACTCTCAGAAAGAAGTTTCAGCCAATGTATGCCAAATACCATAAGCTAGCCCTTATTTTCATTATCAAAGCTTTCAAACAGTTAAGTTAGGATCACTATAGGACTTTTCTTCAACTTGTAATGTAGACTTAGGGTTGGTATGATACACAAGGATATTTAAAGTAACTAAGCCTCCTTGGCACTGCACTATTTTTGGGGTCTCACTTATCAACCTTTACCTTATTTCCCCCTTTCTTTATTAAAGTACATTCAAGCTGGGTGCAGTTTTTATTCATTCAGTTTCTTTCTTTACAACTTTTTTTTCATTTTTTTTATACCACACCTAGCCTTGCATATTTTTTTTATTACCTTTCTTCATACTCACTTTACATCACGCACCCCTGTGATAGCAACCCTCAACTTAGGCTTTTTTTCTAAGTCAAAGTGCACAATGTCCAAGGAGGACTAGGGCCAAAATAGGTTTATTATGATACAAATGGGAAGGTGACAGGTATAATAAAAAGAATAGGCATTCAGGCTCAAAATCTGGATCAAGGGATATTATTCACACATGGAAGGTCATTTAGTCTAAAAGTGTACTAATATCAACAATGACCTCTGATCTTCTCCTAACCGCTATCCTACAACCAAGGCAAGGCAAATCGAGCAAGTTCTGGATTTAACACACAACGGGAACTAGGAAGTATCTCACACCCACATAACACAAAGGTACACCACAAGCTACTACCCATTTGGTTCATACAAGTGTTTAGCCATGGTTATCATGTCACTAGTACTAATGCCATAACAAGATGCATAGTGGTCACACATAAATGCACATCACACAGCTATAAAACAAACCATTAGAGAGGTGTTCAAAAACCAACAAAAATATGTTAACTATCTAAGGTACTTGTATTTCTCCTAGTCAGCTACAATATTTTACAACAAATCACAATACGCCTAAACATGTCAGCTTTACTAGGAACAAAACTCTGGGGAAAAAAGGCACGACAACAAAAACCCCAAGAGGACATCAGCTCCCACTAGTAGCCCCACCCTCAACTTAAAATCATGCAATGTCCCCAATGTGTCAAACTAAAAAAAGAAAGCTAGAAATATACCTGTGGCACCATAGGTGCGAAAATATGATATCAATCACATAATACGAATACAAACAAAAAAATAACTTGGGTTGCCTCCCAAGCAGCGCCTAATTTAGTGTCGCGGTACGACCTAACTCAGCTTTTTCCTCTACCTTGAGGATATGAATTTCACCTCCAACTTAGAGTCCATCTTCTTGCCTCGATCATGGGGGGTGGTACAAAAATTAAGAAGTTGATTAATAGATTGAGCATGGTAAACAACTAGGCCTTAAAGTGAGATGTGTTTTTATGTTGATTGTCTAATGTAAAATCAAGAATATAGGATTCTTGTTCTTCATCTTCAGACTCTTCTACTATTTTAAATGATTCCATAAACAAGATATCATCTAAACATAATGTAGAAAAGTTCTTTGAATGAGTCCCAATCAATCCTACTTTAAAATTTACACTATCTACTACACACTCACTTTTATTCACCTTCTCGAAATCTTAACTTCAAATTGGGCTAGAGTATTTATTAGAGATTTTCTTTGTTTCTTTTTTTTTTTT
>NC_061121.1:142877313-142901859 GCF_002878395.1 Capsicum annuum | reverse complement strand
AAATGATTCCATAAACAAGATATCATCTAAACATAATGTAGAAAAGTTCTTTGAATGAGTCCCAATCAATCCTACTTTAAAATTTACACTATCTACTACACACTCACTTTTATTCACCTTCTCGAAATCTTAACTTCAAATTGGGCTAGAGTATTTATTAGAGATTTTCTTTGTTTCTTTTTTTTTTTGGCTCTAGCACTATGTCCTCAATCTTGGTATCATCTGTCATGGTTGGTTCGGTTGGTTGGAAAATCACTAAGGGTTGCTCAACATCAAGCTCAACATCAATATAGGGTTCTTGCTCCTCATCTTCACACTCTTCCATTATTTTAAATGATTCAACAGACAAGATATCATCTAAACATAGTATAGAAGAATGCTTTGAATGATTGACCTCTATATCCATCTCCTCAAGAATGATTGGATTTATGTCTTGACGTATATCACATACGATATCATACATTTTTTTCTGGAGATCCAGTATTCGTTGAAACATAGCTTCAATGCCACACTTACCGGTGCTTCGTTCTTTATTTTCTTGACTATAAGACCTTTCAAACTCATAAGAAGAACTAAAATTTGGGTTAGCGAAATAGAGGGAGGGGACATTTTGGAAATCAATCCAATCTCAATCTTGACCACCATATAAAGAACAATCATACTCTCGGTAGGATGGAGATGGTGCACAAATCTCTCTCCGGGGAGCATATCTACAATCTTGTAAAAAGTGAGGTCCATCACAATATGGAAATGGATCATCAAGATAAGATTTCCAACCACCAAGCTCATGTTAATTCCACGATGCCGTAGTATTAAGTAAAATAAATATTTATAAGTTTGAATTCAAGCAAGTAGGCTAGAATTTCAAACCAACTCAATACGCCAAATTTTTCCCCGAAAATGGCACCGTTTTTTGATATCGTTCAACTTACACATCAATTTAGTGCAAAGCGGTCTTCGTCAATATATTTACCCAACTTTGAAGTCGGGGTCGAATCCACGAGGAACAATATGAGTGGTGATTAAACTAATTTGAAACTATAGCTATAAGTTGAATTCAAACAAATGATACAAAATGATAAAATGGAGGATTTTAATGATAAAACAAATGTTAAAGTTTTAACTTGCTTTAGAGCTTAAAACTAAAACTTCAATAGTTCAAATCTGTGATAGAGAGGAACTAGGGTTGTGATCACTATGATTATTAATCCCCATTAAATAATAATTTTAGTATTGGGTTCTCATGACTTGTAGGAAACATCAAATTATCAGTTTCGACAGTCCATCTAAGTGTTTCTAAACCTACTTAGATGTTGAACTCCCTAATCCTCTCGAACTTAGGAAATCATTCTATGCATACTGATTCTATCTTAGGTTGATCAATTTTGTTAACACATTAATCATTAGATAGGATCTTAACCTTCCCAAATCCTTGTTGATAATTTTCTACCTTTAGTTTATTTCTCAGTTCGAGCAAATCAACATAAGGAAGAATTTATTGTTTGCAACCAATAAATAACAATCATAACAAAGGAATTATCAAGATATACCCACAATCACTCAAACCTACCCAACTATTAAATACATAAAGGAATAATCATAGATCCTACAACCCTCGTTGTGGGTTTTAGTTCCACATGAGAAAAAAAGAGATAGGAACAAATATATTCATCATTCAAAGTTATTAAACTTAAAATAGATGAAGTTTGGAGTTGATTTTCTTCTAAGTTCAAGAAAAAATTCCCACAACCAAATCAAAGAGTTGAAAATTGAATTCTAAGCTTAGAGAGACAAAAAGAAAAGTAAACTCCCTTCGAATCAGTTCAAGATGTTCCGCCTTTTCTTTTATTAAAAAACCCTAACATGTGCTTTAAATACATCATCCTAATTATGAAAACAAAATCATAGATCATAGTATTTTCTCAGACAAGCGACGATGTGTGTGAAGGCTTATCAGGAATCTGACGACTTATCTGGAATGTCGTCAGCTCCTCTTCATTTTTAAGAATCTCTGCCTTAGGTTGACGATAAGACATGATGGCTTATCAGATATGTCATGACTTATCAAAATTGTCATCGCTTTTTCACTTCCAATCCTATTCCCTGCCTAAGCCTAATGATTAGCCTGATGGCTTATCACACTTCTGATAGCCTATCATAGATGTCGTCACGAATTCCAACTAAAGCCTATTTTGTATCTAATCCTAACGACGAGCCTGACGGCTTATCACACTTCCAACAGCCTATTATAGATGTCGTCATGAATTCCAACTGAAACCTATTCTCTATCTAAGGCTGATGGCAACTCTGATAGCTTATCACAAGGATGACGACTTATTAGACAAGTTATCAGCTATACTTCTCTCTCTACTTTCTAATAAATCAACTTTTTTACTTCTATTATTGCTGGTTCTCTTGAATTTTGACCTTTACTGCAATATCAACTAGAAAAAATCAAAAACGACAGAAATTGTTTAAGACTTTGTAATTATTCTCAGTTAAAAGCCTCAAATGTGTTAGAATTTGCTCACACATCAACACCCTTAATTTAAAACAATTGCTTATCCTAAAGCAACTAAAACACAACCAAGAGGATACAGAGTATATTTTGCAGTCAACCATCCATATTATCTTAAAACATCTTCACCATCTCCAAGGTCAATTAATTTAAAAACAACAACTGTGCATATTATTGAAGAAAAATAATGCAACACACACGAACCAAGATATCACATCAATTAAGCAACAACAACCATGCATTTACCAATATTATACTATTCAGACAAGTTAGCAATTAGCAACGCAACTAGTGTGCCTTTACAATAAAGGGGTCCCTCCTCACTCATATGTGAACTCAAGCATGTCAATGCGGGGATGGTCAAGAGACACTAACTCTCAGAAAGAAGTTCCAATCAATGTATGCCAAATACCATAAGCTTGCCCTTATTTTCATTACCGAAGCTTTCAGATAGTTAAGTTAGGACCACTATAGGACTTTTCTTCAGCTTGTAACGTAGGCTTGGGGTTGGTATGATACACAAGGATATTTAAAGTAACTAAGCCTCCTTGACACTACACTAGCTTCTAGGGTCTCACTTATTAACCTTTTTCTATTCTTCTCTTTTCTTGATCACATATATTCAGGATAGATGCGGTCTTTTCTACAATCACTTCTTTTTTGACAACTTTTCTTTTCTTATTTTTTCCACCGCACCCAGATTTTTATTCTTTTCTTTTATTCTACCTTTCTCCATACTTATTTTACATCATGCACCCCTATGATAGCCACCCTCAACATAGGCCATTTCCCTAAGTCAAGGTGCATAGTGTCCAAGGAGGACCAGGGCCAAAATAGGTTCATTATGATATAAATGGGACAGTGATAGGTCTCATAAAAAGAAATAGGTTATTCAGGCTCAAAATAGGGATCAAAGGATATTATGCATACGAGGAAGGTCATTTAGGCTAAAAGTGGGCTAATATCAAAATGGCCTATGATCCTTTCCTAACCCCTATCCTTAAACCTATGTAGGACTAACCGGGCAAGTTCTGGATTCAACATACAATGGGAACTAGGTAGTATCTCACATACACACGGCACAAAGGTATATCACAAGCTACTACCCATTCGGTTCATGATATTATTTAGTAATGGTTATGATGTCACTAGTACTAAGGCCATAACAAGATGCACAGTGGTCACACATAAATGTATATCACACAATTATAAAATAGACCATTGGAGAGGTGTTCAAAAATAAAACAAAAATATGTTAACTACCTAAGGTACTTGTATTTCTCCTAGTCAGCTACAATATTTTACAATAAATCACAATACGCCTAAACATGCAAGCTCTACTAGGAACAAGACTCCGAGGAAAAAAGGCACGACAACAAAAACCCCAAGAGGACATCAACACCCATAAGTAGCCCCACCCTCAACTTAAAATCATGCAATCTCCCCAATGTGTTAAACCAAAATAAGAGAGTTAGAAACATACCTGTGGCACCATAGTTGTGAAGATTTGATGTCAATCACATAATACAAATACAAATAAACAAAATACCTTGGGTTACTTCCCAAGCAGCGCCTAATTTAGTGTCACGGCAAGACCCAACTCAAGTTTTTCCTACACCTTGAGGATATGAATTTCACCCCCCAACTTAGAGTCCATATTCTTGCCTCGATCATAGGGGGTGGTATAAAAATTAAGAAGTCGAGTAATAGAATAATCGTGGTAAACCACTCGGACTTAAAGTGAGGTGTGTTTTTATGTTGCTTGCCTAATGTAAAATCAAGAATATAGGATTCTTGTTCCTCATTTTCATACTTTTCTACTATTTTAAATGATTCCACAGACAAGATATCATCTAAACATAATGTAGAAAAGTGATTTGAATGAGGACCAATCAATCCTACTTCAAAAATTACACTATCTACTATACACTCACTTTTATTCACCTTCTCGACATTTTCACTTCGAATTGGGATAGAATCTTTATTAGAGATTTTCTTTGTTTCTTCTTTTACCTCTAGCACCATGTCCTCAATCTTGGCATCTTCTTTCATGGTTGGTTCAGTTGGTTGGGAAATCATTGACGGTTGCTCAACATCAATATCAACATCAATATAGGTTTCTTGCTCCACATCTTCGCACTCTTTTATTATTTTAAATGATGTCACAGACAAGATATCATCTAAACATAATATAGAAGAATGCTTCGAATGATTGACCTCTATATCCATCTCCTCATAAATGATTGGCTTCATGTCTTGACACATATCACATATGATATTATACATTTCTTTCTGGAGATCCAATATTCATTGAAACATAGCTTTAATACCACTATTCCCAGTGCTTCGTTCTTCCTTTTCTTGACCATAAGACCTATCAAACTCTGAAGAAGAACTAGAATTTGGGTTAGCGCAATAGGGGGAGGGGGTATTTAGGAAATCAATCAAATGTCCATATTGACCACCACATAAAGAACAATCATACTCCCGGTAGGATGGAGATGGTGGATACATCTCCCTCCAGAGAGTATATCTATAATCTTGCCAAAAGTGAGGTCCATCACAATATGAACATGGATTATCAAGATAAAATTTCCAACCACCAAGCTCATGTTCATTCCACGATGCCATAGTAATAAGTAAACTAAAATAAAAAAACTACCTAACACAAGAAATAAAAGAAAACTAAAAACAAATATTTACAAGTTTGAATTGAAGAAAGTAAGCTAAAATTCCAAACCAACTCAATACGCCAAATTGTTAAATGGTGCCATTTTTTATAACGATCAACTTACACATCAATTTAGTGCAAGGCAGTCGCCATCAATATATTTACCCAACTTTGGAGTCGGGGTCAAATCTATGATGAACAATATGAGTGGCGATTAAACAAACTGGAAGTATAGCTATAAGTTGAATTCAAACAAATGGTATAGAAAGATAAAATGGGGGTTTTAAATGATAAAACAAATGTTAAAGTTTTAACTTGCTTCAGAGCTCAAAACTAAAATTTCAATAGTTCAAATCAATGATAGAGAGGAACTAGGATTGTGATCACTATGATTATTAATCCCCATTAAATAATAACTATAGTATTGGATTCTCATGACTTATAGGAAACACCAAATTATCAGTTTCGACAGTCCAGCTAAGTGTTTCTCAACCTACTTAGATGTTAAACTCCATAATTCTCTCGAACTTAGGAAATCATTCTATTCATACTAATTTTATCTCAAGTTGATCAATCTTGTTATAGCATTAATCATTAGATGGGAGCTTAACCTTCCCAAATCCTTGTTGATAATTCACTACCTTTAGTGTATATCTCAGTTCAAGCAAATCAACATAAGGCTGGATTTGTTATTTGCAACCAATAAATAACAATCATAACAAAGGAATTATCAAGATGCACCCTCAATCACTTAAACCCTAGCCAACTTTTAAATCCATGGAGGAATAATCATAGATCCTACAACCCTAGTTGTGGGTTTGAGTTACACATGAGAAAGAAAGAGATAACAATAATTATATTCATCATTCAAAGTGATTGAACTTACAAAAGATGAAGTATGAAGTTAATTTTCTTCTATGGTCAAGAGAAAATTTCCTCAACCAAATCAAAGAGTTTAAAATTGAATTCCAAGTTTTGAGAGCTAAAAAGAAAAGTAAACTCCCTTCAAATCTGTTCAAGATGTTCCGCCCCTTTCTTTTATAAGAAAACCCTAACATATGCTTTAAATATTTCATCCTAATTATGGAAACAAATACATAGATCACATTAGTTTCTCGGACAGGTGACGACATATGTGATGACTTATCAGGAGTTTGACGACTTATCAGGAATGTCGTCCTCTCCTCTTCACTTTTGACAATCTCTACCTTAGGTTGATGATGAGATGTGATGGCTTATCATACATGTGATGACTTATCAAAATTGCCGTCACTTCTTCACTTTAAATTCTCAAGCATTGCCTAAGCCTGACGATGAGCGTGATGGCTTATCACAACTCTGACAGCCTATCATAGGTTGTCATCACTTTTTTTTGCTGAATCTCATTCTCTGCGTAAGGCTGACAGCAACTCTAATAGCTTATCACAAGGCTGACGACTTATCAGACAAGTCATTATCTATACTTCTCTCTCTACTAGCTCATAAATTAACTTTTTTACTACTATTATTGCTGGTTCTCTTGCAACTTGACTTTTACTGCAATATCAAAGAGAAAACAATCAAAAATGACAAAACTTGCTTAAGACTTTGCAATTATTCTCAGTTAAAAGCATCAAATATGTTAGAATCTGCTCACACATCATACTCTCTAGTCACATGGAAAGTTGTTAGAATCTGCTCACACATCATACTCTCTAGTCACATGGAAGGTTGTGATAAGTTCTTTGCTTTTCTTTATAAATTAACGTATGAGAGCAATTTTTTGTAGTTATGATTTCTTTTGTGATATTATGTTACGTTATGTTTTTATTCTTATTATTTACTGACTATGTACCTTAAGAAATGATTCAGCTTCATTTTTGTACCTTGACTTATGTTATCTTGCATTTTATCATACTTATATGATAATTTAGTTCAGTCGGTCAATAATGCCTACTAAGCACCCATTGTTTTGGTACTCGTACTACACTTTTGTACCTTTTTATGCCAATCCAAGCACTCTTTACCATTGTTGATTTGTGTTTGTACAGTGTTGGTATCTCCAAAGATAGGGTGAACTCTTGGAATCTGAGTTTCCCATTTCCTTCTAACTTTCTACATTCAGTGTTTTATTTTTAAGACGGTTGTTATTGACTATTCTAGATATTGGAGTTATATTTGAAAGCGCCAAAGCGCACACATAAGTATACATGGTCTACCAAGTAATATACTAGCTTTCAAGAAAGCCGAATATGGATCCCACAGGGACTTGTGTTAACCAACTATCTAATTCTAGTTTAACAATTAAGGTAGCGTAATCAAGAAAGTTTTAGAATTGTAAACTAAAACAAAACTAAACTAATGTAGAAAGGTAAATACTTGAAATAATCAATAGAGTAAATCCCAGGGTTAAAGCACTTCGAATAATCATACTATGTTATTGAATTTCATTCGTTAAATTGCTTATCTTGGTTGTTGATTCGTAGGGTTAATTGTATGATTTTGATCTCCGACCTCTAACCGTTTACCTAACTTGGACATTACAACTATATCGTTGAGCGGGGATGTAATAATCCAATTAAGTTCTTAAATCTATCATTCTACGTATGAATCAAGTAATGGTTCTAAGTACATCCCTATACTAGATGCTAATTTGAATTCCTTATTTCATAAAAGAATACAAACCATACTTTGTTCATCCCCATATTTTATCTCCCTATTCCCTCTCCCGAGTTTACAAGGTCAACAGTAGATGTATTCTAAGGGTGATCAATCCTCAAAATAGTTAAACCAACGATGAACACATAACCAAATATGATAAGTGAATCATACGAAATCAATCCATAACAATAGCAGACATGTTCTTGGCTTTAACCCCGAAAAGGGAGTTTCTAGCCGTTAATAGTCATAACCATGATCCAAAGGCTTGAATACCGGTTATGATATAATAGAAATCTAAATAAAAGTGTGTAAAACAAAAAAAAGTTGCATCAACCTCAAAAAATCCTCCAAGACATACCAAGATGATTACAAAACGTGACAATGTTCTATTTAAAGTATAAGCTAACAAGCGTAAGTTGTATAGAATTGGATTTGCACTTTGGCCGTGGGTGGAATATGTGGTGCAGCGCCTTCGTTATTCAATGGATTTGGCAATTCATTGCCTTGAATATATCATGGAATTATCAATGCATCGTACTACTTATCACATCAAGGGAGTGGTACGCCGCATCTACACCGCGTTACCTCACTGGAAGTTGCATAAAAAATAATGGTTAAGTGTTGATCATCCTTCCCTTTTTTCCAAGCTTTTGTAGTGTATTTCCAGTTTTTATATCATCAATATACCACCATATTAATCTCACAAATATTTTTACATAACAATACACCACGGATTAGAGATCAAAACAACATAATTTCCTCACTGATGAATAAAAAACACCAGCTAAGACTAGGCTAGTCCGCATTGATCTTAAGCATATTGTTCCGATTCTTAACTTAATCCAATTGAACTTTGAAAATTATCAGTAAGTTTTTCCACATAGAAATACATATTTCAACCATTGGGAACTCATTACACATATCAGAATCCAACAAAACAAACTAGACAAGCATCCAGCTCAAGCTAGTAAAACTAGTTTTCTTTATTGAAATGACTCAATTAAGTATAAACTTGTTTGAATACTTTGAACAATTGTTATCACATAGTTATATACCTATGTGATTATTTATATCATCATCACACATAAATCATATGAATTTCTCTCAAAACAAGGCTTAATAAGCTAGAATAGCAATGCTAGAGTGCATAGATACACCCCACATCACCACCCCACACTTAAAGCCTAGTTTTTCCTCGAACAACTATTTACTCTAAGGATCATAAGCTACAGAGACTCTACACTTTTATTACTACAAAGAAACCCAAGCTAGTATTATGATGACTACACAGAATGTAAGTTTATACACTAAGCATGTTATGTACACAATTGTGAGTTCAAGAACACTACTTACAAACATCCTAGACTCAAGACTTGAATCAACTAGTGGCAAATGCACGTATATTGATCAATCTAAGACATCACATAAATCACCAAAATTCATCAAACATGTGCCCCTCATAACAAGAGAGTTACCCATAATTACTAGCAATAATGCATTTAGAACAAGATGGGTACAAGAATCAAATTACTCTCACTCTCACAAGGAATTCACAAGTTACACATAATGAACCATAGGGTTTCCCTTAGTGTTGTACTCCTCTAATATAAGAATAACTAATCTTAGGATAAAATAGGTCTTTATTGGTTGTAATGCAGGCTAAGGGATGGGCAGGAACTATTTTGGCCAAGAATAGTGACTATCTTCCCTAAGAGCTTTAACATATCATGTTTGGAGATAAAACCCTTCTCCAACAAACAAATTACACCACTCTTTTCTACCTCCTTCTTTTTCTTTCACCCCATTTTATTAAGTTTATTCATAAAACTTTGGTGGGAGGATTCTATGCATAACTTATTCAATTTGAACAAATATTATTCTTTTTGTTACTCAACTCCTCACCATAGCATATATTAATTTTTTAAACACCAATAGCTAACACTTAGGGGCTTTAATTTCATCTTTTCCTTTGCCAATTTCAAACTCCTTACTCAATTAATTTACGCTAAAGCGCTTAAGAGCTTTTGTATCAAATTATGGTCTATCAAAGAAAGGATTAGTCTCAATATGAGGCTACAAAAGAAAAAGCTAAAGGCTCAATGGGGTTGACTAGGATTAAGCACAAAGGGTAGGTTAAGAAGACGGTATAAAACAAACAAGGCTATCAAAGAAATGCTGATATCATATCCTCAACCCACACTCTTTATTTTTCTTTGTACAAACACCAGGTAGGTTCTCTATATCACATGCAACAAGGAATATAAAAAAACCTCACATCACACATGGCATATGCTTGACTCACGCGGGATCTTCATAGACTCTCAACCAAACAATAGGATGAATTCAAATTAAGCCAACAATTACAAGAGTCATAAACATGAGCCTAAGAGTCTCAAAAGTAGTAATTCACCCAAACAACATGCTCTTTTCATACAAAAAAACTTGCATCATGCAGTCAAATATAACACCAACAAGAAAATCTTACTTATTCTTAACACACAAAAAAAATTTAAATTTACCTTAAAAATGGGAATTTCCCCACCCCACACTTAAAAATCTACTTTGTCCCCAAAGTATACTTAAAAGTAGAGATAGAAATACTCCCTGAGGACTCTAGGTCTAGCTAGTAGCATCTTCATACATCAAGAGGTTCTGGGGACCCACACTTAGTATTTGTCATGTTCCTTTGCTTAGCTTTTCTAGTACTCAAACTTCCCATCAACTTACGATTCAACAAAAACAAAAACTACGTGAAGTAAAAAATAAAAATTTAAAATAAAATAAAACATACTTTACTTGGGTTGCCTCCTTAGAAGCGCCTAATTTAGTATCGCGGCACGACCCTTATCAACTTTTTCCTTCCCCATGAGGATATGAATTTCACCCTTAATTTTGAACCCATCTCTTTATCTTGCTCATACGTAGGTTGTACAAAGATTAAAGAATTGAGTAATAGATGGTGCATGGAAAACCACTCGTTCTTTAAGTGAGGTATGTTTTTATGTTGCTTATACGGTGTATAATTAAAAATATAGGATTCTTGTTTCTCATCGTCATACTCTCCCACTATTTCAAATGATTACACAAACAAGAAATCATCTAAACATATTGTATAAAAGTGCTTTGAGTGAGTCCCAATGAATCCCACTTTAAAATTTACACTATCCACAACACCCTCACTTTTATTCACCTTCTCAATTTCAATCTCAAGAGAAAGATGACAACTGAATGGCTGTGATTATTATGTTTGTTCCATAGATTTACTAGTATCCTCCTCATATGTTTCTTTTCTTAGCATCTGTGGATATGGTGGGGGTGGTATTTCCTCAACCTGTTCATCAACATTAGTTTCCAAGTACTCAGACTTTCTCAAAATATCAGCAACTTTGTCTACAACCGGTTAGGAAATCAACTCTACATCTACCTCCAACCAATTATACAATTTCTTTGCATCCTCTCAATTGTTCTTGATGTCCGTCAGCAACTGTGCTTGATAAGTTAAAAGTTGTTTCAGCATCTCTTCCAATTTGCTAGTTTGAGTTGTGGCATGTATGTTTGATTGTTGTTGTTGAAACTGTTAGTTGTTCCATGACTGACTTTGTGGCATAATTTGATATGTTTGATTATAAATGTTCACATAATATTTCCTTTGAGCATACCCTACAAAAAATTATGAATTGAGATTGACAGCACACATAGTTGTAGAATGACCACTGTTACCACAAACCAAACACCAAGTTACAGTCTGCTCCACAGATAGAACAGCGTCCACATCATATTGTAAAGGTTATGTCCATGTGCTTCCATCAAAATCTTTACAAAAATCCTCTGGATGGGGTTCCCCACAAAAACAACAAGAATCTCCATAACTCAAAAACCATCTATCCAAGGCTGACATATCAAGAAGTATGATAAAAGGAGAAATAAAAAGAAACTAAAAAAACTAAACTATATACAACTCAATAAAGCTAAACTCAAAATAAGATGGTTGCCAACTTATAAGTCCCCGGCAATGCCAAAAACTTAATAGTGTCCAAACGCACACGCAAGTGTTTGTTATCTACCAAATAATATAGTGGCCTTCAAGAAATCTGAATATCGATACCATAGGGACATCTCTTAACCAACTATCTAATTCTAGTTTAACAATTGAGGTAGAATAATTAAGAAATTTTTAGAATTGTAAACTAAAAGTAACCTAAACTAATGCAGAATGGTAAATACTTGAAACAATCAATAGAGTAAATCCCAAGGTTAAAGAACTTTGAATAGTCAAACGACGTTATTGAATTTTATTCATTAAATTTCTTGTCTTGGTTACTGATTCATAGGATTAATTGCATGATCATGGTCTTCCGACCTCTAATCATTTACCTAACTTGTACATTACAACTACATCATTGAGCGGGGATGTAATAATCCAACTAAGTTCTTAAATCTATCATCCTACATCTGAATCAAGTAAGGATTCTAAGTACATCCTTGTCTTAGACGCTAATTTGAATTCCTTATTTAATAAAATAACACACACCATACTTTGTTCATCCCCACATTTTATCTCCCTATTCCCTCTCCCAGGATCACAAGTTCAACAATAGATGTATTCTAAGGGTGATCAATCCTCAAAATAAATAAAAACAATAATAAGCACACAACCAAATATGATAATCAAATCAAACAAAATCAATCCATGGCAATAGTAGACATGTTCTTGGCTTTAACCCTGGAAAGGGAGATTCTAGCTGCTAATAGTCATAACCATGATCCAAAGGCTTGAATACCTGTTATGATCTATTTGAAAGCTAAATAAAAGCATGTAAAACCTAAAAACAAGGTTGTATCAGCCTCAACAAATCCTCCAAGATGCTCCAAGATAATTATAAAATGTGACAATGTTCTATTTATTGTATAAGCTAACAAGTGTAAGTCGTATAGGATTGGATTTGTACTTTGGCCGTGGGTGCAATATGTGGTGCAGCGCCTTGGTCATTCCATGGATTTGGCAATGCGTCTCCTTAGATATCTCATGGAATTAGCAATGCATCGCATTTCTTATCTCATCAAGGGAGTGGTTCATCGCGTCTATATCATGTTACCTCACTGGAAGTTGCATCCAAAATAATGGTTAAGTGTTGATCATCCTTCCTTTTTGTCCAAGCCTTTGTAGTCTATTTTCAATGGATTTCCAGACTTTATATCATTCATGTACCACCATATTCAGATCACAATGATTTTTACATAATCACACACCATGGATTAGAGATCAGAACAACACGATATCCTCATCAACGAATTAAAAACACAAGCTAAGACTAGGCTAGTCCGCATTGATCTTAAGCTTATTGTTCCGACTCTTAATTTATTCCAATTGAACTTTGAACATTATGAAAAAGTTGTTAAACATATAAATACATATTTAAACCATTGGGAAATCATTACGTATATCAGAATCCTACATAACAAACTAGGCAAGCACCTAGCTCAAGCTAGTAAAACTAGTTTTCTTGATTGAACTCTAAATTACTCAATTAAGTACAAACTTGTTTGAAAATACTTTGAACCATTGTAATCACGTCCTTATACAATTATATTATTATTTATACTATTATCACACATAAAGCATAAGAATTTCTCTCAAAACAAGGCTTAATAAGTTAGAATAGCAATGCTAGAGTGCATAAATACACCCCACATCAATATTATTATTAGATGTTGTTGTACTTGCTCTACCAGGTCATGGGACGGTATCTTATATTTTTTGTTTTATCTATTCCAAACATTTTTCTTATGATGAATTATGTTCTTAAATTTTTCCTATGATGGGAATTTTCTACCAAACTAACCCATTGTGTTAGCTTTGAGTTATGGTTTGGCTTACCTACTGGTAGGATTTAGTAGGTACCATTATGACTCATAAATTAAGTCATTACAAATTTGTATCAGAGCCTAGGTTACACTAGTATTATTGATACAAGAGGAAATGTCTAGTAGAGTCCTGTGGATTGGAATGATGACGTTTATTTCCAATCTTCGGGAGGCTATGGGACATTCTTAGGAGTTCTTCACTTTCTTTACTCATATCATGCTAAGATTTTGAGTTGTATTGTAAAATTATTCCCTTGAGTTCACTCTTTCGCAAATGGACAGGACACGTGCTACCACTACACTAGATGAGGGTATCGAGATCGATCCAAGGGATCCTGCTCCTTTTCATGGATGACCCAGAGATCGTGGATAGCCTAGATACGTGTCCCCACCTTTGGGCCCAAATAAGGATCCTCTACCAAACCCTGTTCCTACTCTTGATCCATAGATTCTTCCATCCCAGCCAGCTGTAGGCCAGGGACTAGGCCCTCCACTTGGATTTTTTTTTCTTTAGTGCTTAGAGATCCATTGGTTCAGCATTTGGGCTTGGTTGTTGGTGCACCATCAATGGTGCACAATCTACAAATTAGAGTGATACTGATGCGGAGGTGTAGCCTATAGCTGCAGCTCTCAAAGTTGTGGTTCCTCCAGCACCAGTAGTTTCTTAAGCGATTGTTGCTCAGCTAATGGTGGCTCAGCATGCTATATCTTCTGAGTAGAAGATGTTGGGTAGATTCTTAATATTGACTCCGCCTAGGTTTTCTAGTGCTTTAGAGGAGGATGAGTATGAGTTTCTAATTGCTTTTAAGGATAGGCTCTATAATTTAGGCCTTATTGAGACTCGTGGTGTGGATTACACCATATTTTAGTTGGATTTGGCTGCTCGACATTGGTAGAGAGGTTTTATGGACTCTAGACTTCCTTGATATTATTCTTTAACTTGGACTCACTTTTCTGATATGTTCAAAAAGAAGTATATACCTCACAGACTTAGAGATCATTTGAGGGATCAGTTCTCTAGATTAGAGCAGGGTTCCATGATAGTTGCAGGGTATGAAGATTGTTTCCATGAGTTGGCTAGACATGTGACTTCTATTCTAGATATTGAGTTTAAGCGAGTTCGTTGCTTTGTTTGATGGTTGAGACTTCCCATTTATATGTCTACTCAGAGTTTAGGTACTGTGGTTAGGTCTTTTATGAGGTTTTAAATCATGCTCGAGTGACGGAGGAGAAGCATCATAAGGCCTAAGGGGGAAACAATAATAGGCCTAGATATCAGGGCAGTTTCAGAAGAAGCGGTAGTAGTTCCCAATTAAGAGGTAGTAGTTCTCATGGTGGGTATTCCCAGTGTCCATCCTATCTACCTCAGATTCATCCATTGGTTCAGGGATCTTTTCAGATTACTAATGGAGGTCAGTCTAGTGCTAGTCATTTCCCTGGTCATGGAGGAGGTCATTCTTCGAGGGGTTCATTTTATAGTTATTCTAGTCGTGATGGTTACTTTAGGCCAGCCGGATCTATTTGTTCTTGTTTAGCTCAAGGCTCATGTTACACTTGTGGTGCTCTTTGTCACTATTTATGTGAGTACCCTATTCATAGGACAATTGTTATTTCAGCTCAAGGTGCTTCATCTATTTGAGCAGCTCATCCCTCAGCTAGAGGTAGTTCTCATGGTCGTAGAGGTGGTTCCCAGGGTACTTGAGTGCCACGACCCAAACTCCGGGCCATGTCTTGAGGGCACCTCAAGTACACATGTACAATAGGTCGCCCTGTAACTGGACCTAAAAACCTCATCATATCATAGGAGTCGAAGGGACTCCAATTTATAAGTTAATATCTCGGAATAATTTCATATGTCAATATTAGATACATTATAATAACTACGCCCAAGTTCACAGTTGTTCACAAAACATCTATAAAAAACCAAAGTCAATAATCATATGAGATGGGACAAGCCCCCAACACTAGCCTAACCAAGTCTTGAAGAGACTAAGTCTAAGGATAAAGACCAAGAAATGATCGTCTTCCAAAGAAAGGAAGATGACCACTCCTAGTGAATGCCTGAACCACTTCAATCTACTAATCACTACGTAGGTAAAGAAGAAGGTGCTCCGGGCCCTACAATGCTTGGGGACATAGTGTCCGGAGATGGTTAATAGTTGGAATACTAGCATGAAACTCAAGGATAAGTGAAAAGATAACATCATCATTCAACAAATCAATATATCATATTTTATCGCATTCATACACTTATCCATACATATACATATACCACATACCAATTAAGCTATCAAGGCGCATAGACATTCTCAAGCATTCATTCATTAGATATAAAGTGGAGGACTACCACCTCCCATACTTAGAGACTCATCATTCTTAATACACCATGTGCTTTATCCATATTCATATTATCATTAGACCGGGGAATTTACACGTGTAGAAACATTCATCATTCAAATGAGGGACTCCATCCACACACATTCGTCATTTAAACAAGGGACTTCCCCCTCAGACATTTATCGAGGAAAGGACTCCAACCACATGCCATATTTGGACTTTACCACATGCCTCTTCATGAGGAAAGGTGCTTGGACCTCAAGAGCTCTTCCTAAGCAACAAACTTTACCTTGCATTCTCATTGGGTGAGGGACTTTAACTTCAAACCATTGCATGGGGAAAGGGAATTTCACATCAAACCATCATATAAGGCAAGGGACTTTGACTTCAAGCCATCACAACCATCATTAGATGACATTTAGGACTTTACCCTCTTGTCCATGCGCTAACACTCATTTAATACAACATTTAGGGACTTTAGCCATTTATCCAATTTCAACATAATACAAAACCTCATGGTCATTATGGGAGCCTTCATTGCTCAACCATATCAATAGGCCAATGCCTTTATTACATTTGTCACACTATACATTTTATGGTCCTCAATACCCTCACAATACATTCACATTTCAATACCATTCTCGTAGCACACTTTAGTTCAAAACACTATTTAAGTTCATCTTCATATTAACGGACTTCAACTCTCTATTGGTAGTTTAGCACAACAAGGTTATCATCACACCTTACATGGCTTATCGTACTCTTATAATAAAATTTATCAAATATTCATAATAATTGGGCCTTTTCCTTAGTTCAACACATCCTCAACAGTTGACAAGATAATTTACTTAGACATTTTTCACAAACACCTTTTGTGCATGTTTATAACAAGTTCATTTTCATGGTAGATATCATCAAGATTTGGGTTAATAAAGACCCACTTGTTAAGAAACATGCAACAAGCATTCATATATACAATCCATCATCAATAACATGTACCAACAGAAGTATAAACAAGAATCATCATTAAATATTGTCAGATAGTAAAAACCCTATCATCATTAAATATTGTTAGATAGTAAAAACCCTTTTCATTTAATTCAAAACCACCATGTACACTTACTAATTCAAGTGTGAAATACATGGGTTTAGAGTTATTTAAAGAGGGGAAGAGATACATGCCTTAAAAAACTTGAATCACCAACAAACTTGACACTTCCTTCTTAGCACAAGATGCACAACTTCAAACCCTAGCCTCCAATCATGCTTCCAAGAGCCTTTAGAGTGTTTAGGATGTTTATGTCTTGTAAAATGAAGACTTAGGAGGTTACTATGCCTTATATAATGAGTGTTTAAGGCATGTTAATGGACCAAAAGGTCCTTGTTTAAAAGATAGAAAATCCATACGTGTAGGGCTACGACTCCCTTTTACGGATCACTTGGCGATCGTGACCTAGGGTACAATTGGTACCCTAACTCGTACCCTAGGCTCCTCCTAGGTCAAACACACTGTTATGGGTATGAAAGTGAAACTTTAAGTTGTAAACAAAGGGTATGACTCAACCCCCAACTCGTAAGCTCCATCCATGACCAAAATAGTCCACTCTAGGTTAGGTTTTCACTTCGTACAGTTGAGTAATATACTACTCGTAAGCATGGTTATGACCAAGGGATGGCCTTGTAATATGGAGTAATGAATATTACCCTAAAATACAGTCTACGATATAAAAGAGAAGAGCATGATGGTTATAATTCGTGACCTAGGGTATGATCGAAGCA
Source organism: Capsicum annuum (assembly GCF_002878395.1). NCBI lineage: Eukaryota > Viridiplantae > Streptophyta > Magnoliopsida > Solanales > Solanaceae > Capsicum > Capsicum annuum. The sequence continues at coordinate 142,884,049 of NC_061121.1, read as the reverse complement.
CCCCAAACCGTATCCACTCTAGAGACACAAAAAGGTTGTTGTTTTCCAAATGGTCCAAGGTCTTGGTGTTTCAACTCTCTTCAACATTGATAGTTAGGTATAAATACAAGTTAACACCTCAACATACACCAAGGAAATCTTCACACAAGTTAGAAACAACATAATACAAGGATTTAACACAACACACATATCATGATTACTATCAATCAACAAAAAATTTTGCAAGGCCAAATTCTTGGGTGTTTTATTCTCCCCCACTAAGGATCATTCATCCATGATTGAAGGGTAAAGCAAGCATAAACATTATTTATCACATAAACATACATCAAACCAACCATTACACAAGATAGGACAGGCACCCAACAAGGATACAACACAACACATACCGTGACCATCATCAATTAACCATTTCATTTCATTGGTCTTAGGACTTCAACCATTACTTATCAACAACTTGCTCATTCCACAACTTAGGGACTCTGAACCATCAATTCATCAAAGATATAGATCATCTTAGAGAATTGGGGACTTTACCTCATCATCTATCAAGGACATAAATCAATTTAGAGCATTAGAGATTTAAATGCATCAGAACAAATCACACATCATTTCATAGCATTAGGGACTTGAACCCCTTCTATAGCAAGACACAATTCAACTCACACATTGGGAACTCTAATCCATTAAATAGCAAGACATATATCAAAGTAAGGAGATTAACACATACCTCCATCACAATCTTCCAGTATAGGAAATAAATATGGGTACTTGGACTTTATGTCCTCTTCCGCCTCCCAAGTAGCTTCCTCAAAATTTTGGTTCCTCCATAGAACCTTCACCAAAGCCGCTTTTTTATTTGTAATCGGCCAACTTGTCGATCTAAGATCATCACCGGGACCTCCTCATAGGACAACGTGTCTGAGATATGAACATATTCTGATGGAACAACCAAGAAAGGATCACCCACACATTTTTGCAACATAAACACATGGAAAACTGAGTGAATGGATTTCATACTAGAAAGCAACACCAACTCAGAGAAAATGTTGCCAACCCTCTTACAAAATAAGTAGGTACCAATATATCAGGGACTAAGCTACCTCTTTTTATCAAACCGCATCACTCTCTTCATGGGAGATACATTCAGGAACACCCACTTGCCCACATTAAACTCTAAGTCCCTACATCTCACATCTGGATAGGACTTTTGGCGAGTTTGATCAGTTTTCAACCTATCAAGAATAACCTTCACCTTCTCTAAGGCTTGGTGAACTACATTGGGCCCAAGAATCTAATGCTCACCAACTTCCTACCATCTAATAAGAGATCGACATCTCATACCATATAATGCTTTGAAAGGCGCCATGCTAATACTAGAGTGGTAACTATTATAATAGGTGAACTCAATAAAAGGAAAATGGTCATACGAACTACCACCATAATCAATTACACAATACCATAATGTATCCTCCAAAGTTTGGATAGTTTTCTCTGATTGACCATCTTTTTGTGGGTGGAATGCTGTACTAAGGCACACCTTAGTTCCTAAACCTTTTTGGAATGACTTCTAAAAGTGGGATGAAAATAGAGGACCATGATCTAAGATAGTAAACACCAGAGCACCATACAATTTCACAATCTCTGTAAGGAAAAACGTAGCAAAGTATTCCATCGAGAAATTAGTTTTCATGAGCAAGAAATATGTAGAATTGGTCATTCTATCAACAATGACCCAAATTGAATCACATTGGTTCCAGGATCTAGGAAGACTGGTAATGAAATACGTATTAATAGACTCCCACTTCTACTCGGGTAACATAAACTCTTTGTATAGGCCACAAGGCGTCAAGTGCTCAACCTTTACTTGTTGGCACACCATACGCTTATCCACATGGATAGCAACTTGACACTTTATATTACTCCACCAATAAAATACTCTAAGGTCATGATACTTCTTGGTGGCACCAGGATGAACAGCATAACGGGCTTTATGAGCCTCGACCATGACCCTTTTCCTTAATGCATCGATGTTGGGAACACATAGCCTACCTTGGTATCTCAAGATACCATCACCACCAATCACAATGTCTTTAACCCTGTGTTAATCCACAGTACTCTTTATCTTCATCAATTTAGGGCCCAAGACTTGCTTCTTCTTTATCTTAACAATAAGAGATCATTAAGATACTAGATGTACAAATATACTACCATTCTCAGAGCCTGCAAGTCATACTCCAAGATTCGCCAAATGGTGAATATCCCTTACAAATTCCCTCTTATCCTCATCTACATGGGCCAAACTTCCCATAGATAATCTACTAAGAGCATGGGCGACTACATTCGCCTTACAGAGATGGTAATGGAGACTCATGTCATAGTTTTTCAATAGCTCAAGTCACTTTATTTGTCAGGGATTCAACTCCTTTTGGGTACACAACTATTGAAGGCTCTTATGATTAGAAAATATATCGACATGAATAGCATAAAGACAATGCTGCCAAATTTTTAAATCAAAAACTATGACTAATAACTCTAAGTCATAGATAGGGTAGTGTTTTTGATGAACTTTCAACTGCCTAGAAGTATAGGCTACCACATTACCATGTTACATCAATATGCAACCAAGACCTATATGAGAAATATAACAATAAACCACAAAGCCATCACTACCCTTAGGTAAGGTCAAAATTGGAGCCAAAGTCAATTTATCTTTCAAATTCTTAAAGCTACCCTCACACACATTGAAAAATAAGAACTTGACCTTCTTTTGGGTCAACTTTGTCAATGAGGCAGATATAGTGGAGAAATTCTCCACAAACCATCTATAATAACTGGCTAGACCCAAGAAGCTCTGAATATCGGTTGGAGTCGTAGGTCTAGGACATTTTTTAACCATCATAATCTTTTGGGGATCCACCATGATCCCTTCACTAGAGATGACATGAACAAGAAAACCTATGACTTTCAATCAAAACTCACACTTGGAGAACTTGGCATACAGATGATGATCCTTTAAGGTTTATAATACGACACGGAGATGATCTATATGATCTGTTCACTCTTAGAATACACTAAGATGTTATCAATGAAGAAAAGGACTAACATGTCCAAGAACGGATGAATGACCCTATGCATCAAATCCATGAATGTCGTTGGGGCATTAGTCAACCCAAGGGACATGACAAGAAACTCATAGTAATCATACTGGGTTGTAAAAGTAGTCTTAGGGATATCTGCATCCCTAATTTTGTGTTGATGATAACCCGATATAAGATCGATCTTAGAGAAACACTTCGCACCCTGAATTTGATCAAATAAATCATTGATCCTTGGAAAAGGATATTTGTTCTTTATGGTCACTTTCTCCAACTGATGATAATCAATGCATATACGGAGAGAACCATCCTTCTTGCGAATGAACAACACGGGACCACCCCAAAGAGACACACTAGGATGGATAAAACCTTTATCTAAGAGGTCCCTCAATTGCTCCTTAAGTTCTTTCAAATTTGCCGAAGCCACTCTATAAGAAAGAATAGAAATTGGATGAGTGTCCGGAACAAGATCAATCCTAAAATCATTTTCCTTGTCGAGAGAAACACTGGTTAGATCATTGGGAATCACCTCAAGAAACTTATTTACCATGGGAATGGAATCTAGAGAAGGCTCTTCCAAGTTACAATCATTAACTTAGACCATATGATACAAACACTCCTTTGAAAATCAACTTTTGGGCCTTGAGATAAGAAATAAACCTTTTCTTTGGCACTAAAGAACCATCTTCCCAATCAATGACTGGCTTATTAGGGAATTTAAACATGACCCTATAGGTCCGACAATCTAAGGAAGCATAGCAAGAGTGCAACCAATCCATTTTGAAGATGACATCAAAATAAACCATGTCTAACTCTATCAAGTCAACAAGAGTATCTCTACCATCAATAGATATCACTCATCCCCTTTAGACCCTTCTAACAATCACAGGGTCTTTGACTGGGGTAGAAAAAGAAAAAGAAATTGATAGACTCTCAGGACCACAATCAAGATGCACAGCCACATACGAGATCACATTAGAAAGAGTAGACCCTAGATCAAGCAAACAATACACACCACAGGAGAAAAGTTTTAACATACCCATGACAACATTGGGAGATACCTCAGAATCTTGGCAAGTAGCAAGTGCATAAAAGTGGTTTTGGCCAACATCGGTGCCAGAAAAAGACCTAGCACCCTTTGGTACGGGAGTGAATGGAGTAGAAATAGAGGCCCTTTTGTCTAAAGAAGCTGCTACAACAGAGCCCTCATGCTATATGTTCACAAGATGACCACAATAAAAATATCTACCTCTCTCTTTCTGACACTTACCATAATAACTTTTAGCATAGAATTGGCAAGGAGGGCAAGGTGGAGCCGAATGAGAACTACTAGCCTAAAATTAGGTACTTTATGCTCGGGACCCACCACTAAACTTAGATCGTTAACCACCTGAGAACTTTAGGTAATAAGAGAAAATGCTACCTGAGAAGAATGAGCCCAAACTCCCTCACTTCTTTTATGGCCACTTACCACTACTTCTACCACTACTTTTGGAAGGCCTAAACTTTTTTTCTTATTTCTCACTAAGCTCAGCTTGCTTCTTTTTCCAATTTTCTACTTATTGTATATATATATCCAATCTAGAAATGTCCATGTTCTTAATAAAAAGGCTGACTTGCTTGTGAGTTCTAAGTCACCAAAAAATCCCGACACAAACTTGTGCATTCTAGCCCTTATACTAGAAACCATCTCAAGAGCATACCTTGAAAATTGATGGAATTTCAAAGCATACTCTTGAACGGATATATTTGGTTGATTCAAGTTCATGAATTCTTCTACCTTTTCCTCCCTTACCTCTTGAGGAAAGAAGCGGTCAAGGAAAGCCTCAGAAAATCCAGCCAAGAAGCTAGACAAGCATTAATATCCCAAGATAATTCCCACCATTTTTACCACTAGTAAGCTACATTTTTCAATTGGTAGGAAGAAAACTCAAAACCCTTAATTCTGAAGCATGCATGATTCGAAAGATCTTCTCTATTTTATTAATAAAACCTTGAGGATCTTCCTCAACCTTCGTACCGAAGAACCTAGTAGGGCTCAACCTCATAAATTGCCTAACTCTTATGGCTCAGAATAAATAGTAGCCAAAGCACCATGCTCCACTTGAGAGGCTACCAATTGAGTCAAGACGTTGATGGAGTGACAAAACTCCATATTAGTAGCATCCCTTCCAAAAGACTAAGGATGAATGCCACTCTTATGAGAAGGGTTGGTAGGTATAAACCCATAAGAAAGGCCAGATATTGTAGCCCTAGCCTAGGTTGAAACTCTAGAAGTTGGACGTGTTTTGTCCATAAGACCCTCAGTAGTGTTTGGTTGAGTCTCAGATTTCCTTTAAGGCATGATATAAAAGATAGCAAATAGAATCATAAAAAATCCAAGACCTTAGACTTAATAGCTTATGATTGAATCACAAAAAAGGAAAACATTCCTAAAATATCTCATAGAATTTTCTTATAAGTACGATGCACTTCACACCCATAAAAGAATCTCTACTTGACATGGTATTATGAACACCTAACTGACCATGAACCTAAGCTCTGATACCAACTTGACACTACTCAAACTCTTGTCTATGTCATGAGAGCACCTCAAGCACATATGTACTAGAGGTCACCCCATAACCCAACCTAAACACCTCATTATATCATAGGAGTTGAAGGGACTCTAATTCACAAGTTAAAATCGCAGAATAATATCATAAATCAACATTAGATATATTATAATAACTATGACCAAGTTCACAGTTGTTCATAATACCTTTATAAAAAACTGATATGAATAACAGTATGAGGCAAGACAAGGCCCCGACAATAACTAAACCAAGTATTAAAGAGACTAAGTCTAAAGATAAGGACCAAGAGATGATTATCTTCTAAACTAAGTAAGTTCACCTCTCCCAGTCAATACACAAACTACTTCAATCAACTAATCACTGTGCAGGTAAGGAAGAAGGTACTTCGAGCCCTACTTCGCATGGGGACGTTGCGTCCAAAGATAATTAGTGGTTGGAACTCTAGCATGTAACTAAAGATATCAAGATATCAAGGCTCATCAACATTCACAAGCATTCATTCATTAAACGTAGAGGACTACCACCTCCCACGCTTATAGACTCAGCATGCTTAATACACCAAGTACTTTATCCATATTTACATTATTATTAGATCACGAACTTTACTCGTGTACACTCATTCATCAGTCAAACAAAGGACTTTACCTATGCACATTCATTATTCAAATAAGGGACATCACCTACACATATTCATCATTCAAATAAGGGACTTTACCCATACTTATTCATATACGCAAGGACTCCAGCCTTATGCCATATTTGGAATTTACCATATGCCTCTTCATGAGGCAAGGTGCTTGAACCTCAAGAGCTCTTCTTAAGCAACGGACTTTACATTGCATTCACATTGGGTAAGGGACTTTAACTTCAAACCATCGCATAGGGAAAGGTACTTTGACCTCAATCAATAATATAAGGCAAGGGACTTTGACATCAAGCCAGTAAAACCATCATTAGATGACATTTGGGACTTTACCCACTTGTCCATGCACCAACACTTATTCAATATAACATTTAGAAAGTTTAGCCATTTAGCCAATTTCAAAACTATACAACACCTCATGG
>NC_061121.1:142850966-142874313 GCF_002878395.1 Capsicum annuum | reverse complement strand
GAGTAGACCCTAGATCAAGCAAACAATACACACCACAGGAGAAAAGTCTTAACATACCCATGACAACATTGGGAGATACCTCAGAATCTTGGCAAGTAGCAAGTGCATAAAAGTGGTTCTGGCCAACATCGGTGCCAGAAGAAGACCTAGCACCCTTTGGTACGGGAGTGAATGGAGTAGAAATAGAGGCCCTTTTGTCTAAAGAAGCTGCTACAACAGAGCCCTCATGCTATATGTTCACAAGATGACCACAATAAAAATATCTACCTCTCTCTTTATGACACTTACCATAATGACTTTTAGCATAGAATTGGCAAGGAGGGCAGGGTGGAGCCGAATGAGAACTACTAGCCTAAAATTGGGTACTTTATGCTCAGGAGCCACCACTAAACTTAGATCGCTAACCACCTGAGAACTTTAGGTAATAAGAGAAAATGCTACCTGAGAAGAATGAGCCCAAACTCCCTCATTTCTTTTATGGCCACTTACCACTACTTTTACCACTACTTTTGGAAGGCCTAAACTTTTTTTCTTATTTCTCACTAAGCTCAGCTTGCTTCTTTTTCCAATTTTCTACTTATTGTATATATATATCCAATCTAGAAATGTCCATGTTCTTAATAAAAAGGCTGACTTGCTTGTGAGTTCTAACTCACCAAAAAATCCCGACACAAACTTGTGCATTCTAGCCCTTATACTAGAAACCACCTCAAGAGCATACCTTGAAAATTGATGGAATTTCAAAGCATACTCTTGAACGGATATGTTTGGTTGATTCAAGTTCATGAATTCTTCTACCTTTTCCTCCCTTACCTCTTGAGGAAAGAAGCAGTCAAGGAAAGCCTCAGAAAATCCAGCCAAGAAGCTAGACAAGCATTAATATTCCAAGATAATTCCCACCATTTTTACCACTAGTAAGCTACATCTTTCAATTGGTTGGAAGAAAACTCAACACCCTTAATTCTGAAGCATGCATGATTCGAAAGATCTTCTCTATTTTATTAATACAACCTTAAGGATCTTCCTCAACCTTCGTACCGAAGAACCTAGTAGGGCTCAACCTCATAAATTGCCTAACTCTTATGGCTCAGAATAAATAGTAGCCAAAGCACCACGCTCCACTTGAGAGGCTACCAATTGAGTCAAGACGTTGATGGAGTGACAAAACTCCACATTAGTAGCATCCCTTCCAAAAGACTAAGGATGAATGCCACTCTGATGAGAAGGGTTAGTAGGTATAAACCCATAAGAAAGGCCAGATATTGTAGCCCTAGCCTAGGTTGAAACTCTAGAAGTTGGACGTGTTTCGTCCATAAGACCCCCAGTAGTGTTTGTTTGAGTCTCAGATTTCCTTTAAGGCATGATATAAAAGATAGCAAATAGAATCATAAAAAATCCAAGACCTTAGACTTAATATCTTATGATTGAATCACAAAAAAGGAAAACATTCCTAAAATATCTCATAGAATTTTCTTATAAGTACGATGCACTTCACACCCATAAAAGAAACTCTACTTGACATGGTATTATGAACACCTAACTGACCATGAACCTAGGCTCTGATACCAACTTGACACTACTCAAACTCTTGTCCATGTCATGAGAGCACCTCAAGCACATATGTACTAGAGGTCACCCCATAACCCAACCTAAACACCTCATCATATCATAGGAGTTGAAGGGACTCTAATTCAAAAGTTAAAATCGCAGAATAATATCATAAATCAACATTAGATATATTATAATAACTATGACCAAGTTCACAGTTGTTCACAATACCTTTATAAAAAATTGATATGAATAACAGTATGAGGCAAGATAAGGCCCCGACAATAACTAAACCAAGTGTTAAAGAGACTAAGTCTAAAGATAAGGACCAAGAGATGATTATCTTCCAAACTAAGTAAGTTCACCTCTCCCAGTCAATGCACGAACCACTTCAATCAACTAATCACTGTGCAGGTAAGGAAGAAGGTACTTCGAGCCCTACGTCGCATGGGGACGTTGCGTCCAAAGATAATTAGTGGTTGGAACTCTAGCATGTAACTAAAGGATAAGTGATAAAATAACATCATCATTCAATAAATCAATATATCACATTTTATTATATTCGTACACTTACCCATACATATACATATACCACATACCAATTAAGATATCAAGGCTCATCAATATTCACAAGCATTCATTCATTAAACGTAGAGGACTACCACCTCCCACGCTTATAGACTCAGCATGCTTAATACACCAAGTACTTTATCCATATTTACATTATTATTAGATCACGAACTTTACTCGTGTACACACATTCATCAGTCAAACAAAGGACTTTACCTATGTACATTCATTATTCAAATAAGGGACATCACCTACACATATTCATCATTCAAATAAGGGACTTTACCCATACTTATTCATATAGGCAAGGACTCCAGCCTTATGCCATATTTGGAATTTACCATATGCCTCTTCATGAGGCAAGGTGTTTTAACCTCAAGAGCTCTTCTTAAGCAACGGACTTTACATTGATTTCACATTGGGTAAGGGACTTTAACTTCAAACCATCGCATAGGGAAAGGTACTTTGACCTCAATCAATAATATAAGGCAAGGGACATTGACATCAAGCCATTACAACCATCATTAGATGACATTTGGGACTTTACCCACTTGTCCATGCACCAACACTTATTCAATATAACATTTACAAAGTTTAGCCATTTAGCCAATTTCAAAACTATACAACACCTCATGGTCATTATGGGAGCCTTCATTGGTCAACAATCTAAATAGGCCAATTCCTTTATTTAATTTGTCACACCATACATTTTATGGACCTCAAGAACTTTACAATACATTTACATTTTAATATCATTCTCATACCACACTTTAATTCAAAACACTATTCAAGTTGATTTTTATATTAAGGGACTTCAACTCCCTATTAGTCATTTAGTACAATAAGGTTATTAACACATATGACATGTCTTACCATGCTCTTATCATAACATTTAATAAAAATTCATACTCATTGGGCCATTTCCCTAGTTTAACGTATCCTTAATAATTGACAAGACAATTCACTTAGATATTTTTACAAACACCTTTCGTGCATACTTATAAAAAGTTTATTTTTATTGTAGATATCATCAAGTCTAGGGTTACTTAAGACCCTCATATTAAACAACATCCAAAAAGTATTCACATATGGAATCCACAATCAATAACATGTACCAACACAAGTATTAACAAGAATCATCATTATTCATTGTTAGATAGTAAAAATCCTTTTCTATTTAATTCCAAACCGCCATGTACACTTACTAATTCAAGTATTAAATACATGGGTTATTAGTTATTTATAGAGGGAAAGAGATACATTCCTTAAAAAACTTCAATCACCAACAAACTTAACTCTTCCTTCTTACCACAAGATGAATACCTTCAAACCCTATCCTTTAATCTTGCTTCCAAGAGCCTTTAGAGGGTTTAGAATGTTTAAGACTTGAAAAATAGAGACTTAGGAGGATACTATGGCTTATTTAGTGACAGTTTTTAGGGTTTTGTGCATGTAAAATGACCAAAAGGTCCTTGTTTAAAAGCTGGAAAATCCACATGTTCAGAGGTATGACTCTCTCTTATGGATCGCTTGGCAATCATGACCTAGGGAACAAGTGGTACCCTAACTCATACCTTAGGCTCCCCTTTGGTCAACCACACTGTTGTGGGTATAAAAAGGCGCCTTTGAGTCATAACCAAAGGGTTTGTTTTCACTCCATACACTTGAGTAGTATACGACTTATAAGCCTGGTTATGATCTAGGATAGCTTTTTTTTATGGAGTATAGTATATTACCCTAACATACTATCTAGGATATAAATAGAAAGAACATAATAGGTACGAGTCATAACCTAAGTTATGACTCAAGCACCCCCAACTATATCCACTCCAGAGACATAAAAAGACTATTATTTTCCAAATAGTCCAAGGTCTAGATGTTTTAATTCTCTTCCACGTTGATAGGTAACTATAGATACAAGTTAACACTCAACATACACCAAGGAAATCTTTACACAAGTTAGAAATAACACACTACAAGGATGCGACACAACACGCATATCATGATCACTGCCTATTAACCAAAAATTTTATAAGGCCACTTTCTCAGGTATTTCAATAAAAAGGTTCCCAGGCAGGTAGGATAGGAGGTTGGTCAGGTGCCTAACTAGGTAGTGAGCCTATTCAGTTATATATAGAACTTGTTAGGCCCAAGATTGAGACTTTATATACTGTGTTACAAGTATGATTGTGGTATGCCTCCAGTCAAACCCTACCTTATTTGATTCAGGATTCACTTAATATTACATATCTTCTTATTATGCACCATTATTGGAGTTATCTTGTGATTTATTATCTGTGCCATTATATGTATCTACTTTCATGGGTGATTCTTTAGTAGTGGATTGAGTTTTTAGATCATATGTTGTGATTGGTAGGAATGTTGATACTTATGGCGATCTTATTATTCTGGATATGGTAAATTTTGATGTGATTCTGGAAATGGATTAGTTATCTACTATCATGCAACCATGGATTATTTTACCATGACTATTACCATAGCCATGATCGGCATACCCATAGTCGTGTAGCAGAGAATGGTTAGCCATAATACAATAGGGATTATTTCTTATGTTTGTGCTAGAAGGCTTATTTTAAGGGGTTGTGAGTCATATCTCTATTACATTTGTGCTACAAGTGTGGAGAGTCCATCACTTGACTCTATTCTTATAGTTTGTGAGTTTCTTGATGTGTTCACTACCGAACTACCTAGTATTCCCCCTATTCATGAGATTGAGTTTGATATTGACCTCGAGCTTGCACCCAACCTATTTTTATGGCACCTTATTGTATTGCTCCTGTTGAGATTAAGAAGCTAAATTTTTAGCTTTAGGATCTTCATAGTAAGGGTTTTATTAGACTGAGTGTGTCTTATTGGAGGGATCCTATATTGTTTTTGAAAATAAAAGATGTCTCCATGCATATGTGTATTGATTATAGGTAGCTTAATAAGGTGACGGTAAAGAACCATTATCCTATAACTTGCATTGATGATTTTTTTGACCTACTTTAGGGAGAGAAAGTATTTTCTAAGATTTATTTAAGATCTTGTTGCCATCAGTTGAGGATTCGAGTTGAGTATATTCCAAAGACAACCATTAGGACCTGTTATAGGCATTATGAGTTCTTAGTGACGTCATTTGGGTTGATTAATGCTCTAGTTACATTTACGGATTTGATAAACTAAGTATTCAAGCTTTATTTGGATTCCTTTATGATTGTGTTCATCAAAGACATCCTTGTGTATTCAAGAGGTAGACAGGATCATGCACAACACTTAAGAATTGTGCTCTAGACTCTGAGAGATCATGTGTATTTGGCCAAGTTCTCCAAGTGTGAGTTTTGGGTTGTGTATGTGACATTTCTTGGACATATGGTGTCTAAGGATAGAATTATAGACCCAGTCAAGATTGAGGTGATTCATGATTGGGCTAGACCTACATCTCCGACTGAGGTCGTAGCTTCATTGATTTGGTCGGCTATTATAGGTGATTTGTCGAGGGTTTTGCTACTATTTTAGCCTCTGTGGCCAAATTAACTCAAAAGGAGGTGCCTTTTTATGGTCCTAGGAGTATGAGTAGAGCTTTTAAAAGCTCAAGAATTTTCTTTCTTTAGCTCCTATTTTAGCTCTTATTTTTAAGGGTGAGGGATTCACCCTATTTTGTAATGCTTCTACTGTCAGTTTGGGTTGTGTATCGATGCAACAGGGTTGTGTCATTGCTTATACATTTAGACAGCTTAAGGTGCATGAGTGCAACTACCCCACTCATGACTGGAGTTGATGGTGGGAGTTATTGCACTTAAGATATGAAGTCATTAACTTTATGTTGTACATCATATGATTTTCACCAATCATTACAGTCTTCAACATCTTATGACCTAGAGGGAGCTTAATTCTAGACAACACAGTTGGATGGAGTTGCTTAAGGATTATGATATTTTCATCTTGTATCATAAAGGTAAGGTAAATGTGATAGCAGATGCCTTGAGTTAAAGAGCAGAGAGTATTCGTTGCTTGGCTTGTATTTCAGTTTCTTAGAGTCCATTGGCATGGGACATTCAGTTCTTAGCCACCTTGATGATTTTCCTTGATATTTTAGAGCCTAGGAGGATTATTGCAAGTGTTGAGGTGAGGTCTTCATTATTTGAGCAGAATGAAGATCATCAGTTTGAGCATCGTAAGCTTCACTTCATTCATGATCAAGTGTTGAGTAGTGAGTTTGAGAGGAACACTATAGATTCAGAGGGTGTTTTAAGATTTGATGATCATATTTATGTTCCATAGATCGATGACTTGATTTAGTCAATTTTGCATAAGGCTCACAGCTCTAGATATTCTATTTATCCCATCATATCCAAGATGTATAGAGATTTGAGATGGCATCATTGGTGGAGCGGTATGAAGAGTGATATGGCAGATTTTATAGCTTGTTACCTATGTTGTCAGTAGGTAAAGTCCAAGCATCAATGACCAAGTGGTTTGACTTAGATATTTCCCATTATTGAGTGCAAATTAGAGTGTATTACCATAGATTTTATTAGTGGTTTGCCTCGCACTTCCCATGGCTCCGATGGTATTTGGGTCATTGTAGATAATTTGACCAAGTTATCACATTTCATTCCTATTTAGATGTCCTTTAGTTCTAAGAGATTATCCCATGTCTATGTTTGGGAGATAGACCATTCTTATAGTGTGACTATTTCTATTATTTTGAATTGTGGTTTCGTGTTCACTTTGAGGTTTTAGAGAACTTTTTAGGAGTATTTGGGTACTCATGTGGATCTTAGTACAACCTTTCATCCGCAGACAAATGGTTAGTTAGAACGAAGCATTCAGGTACTTGAGGATATGCTCCAAGCATGTGTTATGAATTTTGGAGGCCAGTGGGAGCAGTATTTAGCCTTGACAGAGTTTGCATACGATAAAAACTTTCATTCGAGTATTGAGATGTCACCTTTTACGGCTTTGTATAGTAGGATATTTCATTCTCATATTTGATGGTTTGAGACTTTCGAGGTTATGCCCCATGGTACTGATTTTCTTTAAGAGTTATTGGATAGAGTTAGGGTTATTCAGGACAGGTTGAAAGTGGCTCAGAATAGGCAGAAGGCCTATGTAGTCGAAGTATTTTTGCTTTGATATTTGGAGTTAATGAACATGTATTCCTCCGTGTATCTCCTATAAAGGGTGTGATGAGATTTGGGAGAAAAGGCAATCTCAGTCTTAGATATATTGAATATTTTAAGATTTTTCACGCAGTAGGCAAGGTGGATAATGAGTTAGATCTAACTCCAGATTTTACACTGTTCATTAAGTTTTCCATGTCTCTAAGTTGTGGTGATATATTCCTAATCCATCTCATGTGCTTAGATGGGACTCAGTCCAGTTGGATGAGTATTTGACCTTTGTAGTAGAGTTGATGCTCATTTTGGATAGTGATGTGAGGTAGTTTCACACTAGAGAGATTCCTATATTTAAGGTATAGTGAAGGCACCACCCAATAGAGGAAGCCACTTAGGAGATCAAGATTGATATGTGAACCCAATATCCTCACTTGTTTGAGACTTCAGGTACATCCTAATCCTTAACTTTTGCAGAATAAAGTTCCTTTAGTAGTCGATACCGTAATGACCCTTCATGTCATTTTCCATATTTCTTCTTATTTTAACTATTAGAGCCTTTTCATAGTTTCCCTAAGTCATTTTTAACTTGCTAGATCTGACAATTCAATTATCGAGCAGTTCATTTAGTTCTTAGAGCCAGTTCTCTATTTTCAAGTCTTTGCTAGTTCCAAATAGCCATTGTCCTAAATCTTCAGTCAAAATGACATCGTATGCAAATTTTGACTACGCCAACACCTTTGTAATATCAATTTTAGGTTAGGTAGACCTTTGGTTCGAGTCCTGAGGCACTTAAGATCATTTTGACCTATTGGTCGAAAAGTTGAGAAAATGATCTATGGGTCTGGGACCTATATTTTGGTCAAAATGACCTCAGATAGAAAATCCAATTGTTCCATCGAGTCTGAAGCATCGAATTTAGAATGGTTGTAAACAAATCCCTAGCGAACCTATTTTGGGACATGGAAAAATTGGTGCACTAGGTTTCTGGTGCACCACGATAGAGGCACCTTAGACTGGGATCCCAACTCCCATTATAGAAGAGATGCAATAATTGTAAAGTGGTGAGATGATCGCGACTCATGTTGTAGCAGTAAGATACCGTGATTTCAAGGCCTCAGGTCTCAATAGCGACTACTTAGTACTTGAACTGGGTATAAAATGACCCTTTTCCATGAATTTGGGCCATACTTTGTCATTCCCTTGAAAGCTAAGAAGCCTAAATAGTGTGAGACCTTAAGATTGAAGCTTGTTGGTGATTGGAAAGCTAGATTAATATTTATTTTTTTTATCATCATTCATTTAAGGTATGAATTCACTCTTTTCTTGGTGAAATTTCTTGATTATTTGCTCAAAAACCTAAAGCCTTTAGGGCTTGATTTTAGTCCCAATTTAGCTTGGTTTTCACCTATTTTTGAGGATAATGATTCCTTAATCTTGTAAGAATATTGGGTTGATTTTCAAAATATGATTTCTATAAGTGGGACCCACATAGGGTTTTTGGGGTAATTTTTGGACCCAAAGCACAATGGTGCGATATGAGTATCTTGTTGATAAGTAAAATGTGTTTTTGATAGCTTGACATCTTGAGGAAGCTTCTCGAAAGATAAAAGTAGTGGTTTAGCGGTTCATTGAGCTTTCTTTATCATCAAGGTAGGCTAGGTTTATTTCTTATTAGATTGAGCTATTTCATAGTATTCTTATGATATTGTGTTAGATTTGGGGTGGGTTTTAGGTGTTGGATTGATGAAATTTAAGACTTGGGATCGTTGGACTGATTAGGCCACATTGAAACCATAGAGTTTAACCCTTAGCTCACTTGCTTATGCTTTAGGTGAATTGAACGTCATTCCTCATGTTTAGCATGAGAATGCCTTAGGACACTCAAATTAGGCATAACTGACCTAGTTTCTCATATTTAGGTAAATTTCCTATTTTGGTCTAATTGAGGCTTATTAACATCTAAAACTGAATATTAGATACCTTAAGCCTAGTTTGGGTAGAAATTTGCCTAAAATTAAACGTGAGGATTAGAAGTGGAATCTTAATCCACTATAGGCTATGATACATGTTAGTTTTGTAAAACCTTTAAGAGTATTAGACTCTTGGAAATATGTATCGAGGTAATATTGAGAAATATTAATACTTGACAGTTATGTTGGCTGATGTGAGGGTTGATGCCTATTGACCATGCTATTACTTATGAAAATTGAGCATATTATTTATGATGTGGATTATATATATTTATTCGGTTCGAGTCCAGAAGATGATTATGTTGATGATTATATATACCTAATTTGTGTTTGGAGGATGACTATAGCACTATTGATTATATTTATTGGCTTGAGTCTGTCTAATAATTATATACCGGCTCAAGTTTGGATATTTATTATATTTATCGATTTGTGTTTTGTTATTCATTATTTACTTGTTCAAGTTTGGTCATTGATTATATTTACCAATTTGAGTCGAGATATGCATATTATGCTATGATGACATACTTTTTATGATTGACATAATTATGATGACATACTTTTTATGCTATGTTGTATGACATAAATGGACTCTAGTAATTAAAATGATTGATTAATAAGTGATGATTAGCTAATAAATAGCGATTAGTGAGCAATAGCGATAAGGTTGTTAAATGATGGTTACCTTACAAAATGTGGGTAAATTATGGAATGATGGTTAAATTATAATAATGGTTATTTATAATGTCGGTTCATTTTTTATTCTTCTCTTAAGTGTACTCTCTAGTCAAATGGGAGGTTGTGATGAGTTCTTTACTTCTCTGAACAACTAGGCATATGGAAGCCAATTTTGTAGTTGTGATTGCTGATGTGATTTATGTTACATTTTGTTATTATTCTGGTTACTTACTGATTATATACTGCGGCATCGGAGATGATTCAAGTTTATTTCTGTACCTCAACTTAGTTATGATATCTGCCAGTTTATCATACTTATATCATGATCTAGCTCAGTCGGTTGATGATGTCTACTGAGTACCCATTGTTTTGGTATTCATACAATACTTCTAAACCTTTTCGCTCCAGATCCAAGCACTAGTTGCCCCCATTGATTTATGTTCGTGCGATGTTAGTATTTAGACGTAAGGTGAGCTCTTGGAGTTCGAGTCTCCCATTTCCTTCTATCATTCTACATTCAGTTTTTGTTTTTGAGACAGTTTTATGGACTATTCAAGACATTGGAGTTATATTATTATTAGATGATCTTATACTGGTACTACGAGGTCATGGGATGGTATCTTGTATTGACTGTTTTATCTATCCATAACATTTTTCTTATTATGAATCATGGTCTTGATTTTCGCCTATGATGGGCATATCCTACTGAATTAATGTGTTAGCTCCAAGTTATGGTTTGGCTTACCAACTGGCGGGATTTAGTAGGTGCCATCATGTCTTGTAAATTAGGTTGTGACACCGTAAGTGATATAAATTTTGGGATTAAAATTTTAAAAATTTGGGTCGGACCTAAGTGAATCTGATTTGGACCAGCCTGCTAATCTCTTGAAATACCCCACACCCAATCCTATTCTCCGCTATTCTTAAATTTTATAACTCCTTGATTTTGAATATTCCAACTCCCTCTAGAATTCATAAAACAAAAGAATTCTTTCCATTATAAGTGCCAACAAGTCCATTTGCACACACAAGGTACTCAGGATAGGTTTTCATTAGACTTTTCATTCTTATGCTTCCATCGCCGAGATTAAGGTAAAATATTTTGGATCCTACTAGTTAGTTTCAGCCATTTTAGATCCTACGCACAAGTCTATTGTGCTTTAACAAAGAAAAGTGAGTTGGTTCTTGAATTTTCTTGAAAAGTGTATAAAAATCATAAATCTTATGTATAGAAGACTAAAATAATCCTAAAATAATAAATCTAAGGCACCTAGTATACCTCCACGTAGACTTAGTCAGGCACTCAGTTTGCATCTACATAGGTCTGGACCCAGATAGCCATATCTGGACTAGTTCCTAGGCCGGGGTTGAAGTCAACCAGGAATTCACCACCACACTCTCCCCAGCCTGAGGAGGGAGAGCATACTTCTGAGGATGTGTTTGAGGAGGAAAAGTCAAAGTCCATCTAGGAGGTTAAGTTTAGATTAGTGTGTGGTACAGTTGAGTAGGATACATAGGACCCCCCTATTCTGAGTAGGGGTTAGAGGATGAGTTGGTCTCAACGAATGAGTTAGCGTCAGTAGTACCCTATATCTCAGGTACAACTTTAGGTTTCATCTTATCTAACACCTGACATAGAGCTCCCCACCCAGGAGCCTCAGCCTCCTATTTTACCTCTGATTAATCTGACTTTTAATTCTACACACTTCTCTACTGTGCCAATAGTTGAAATAAATTCATGAAGGTATGTAAAGGTGATGCAGTTGATTTATGAGTAGGATAAATTTATTACTGACAAAAGTCATCCAAAGATGACTATTCAAGACTAGAGAAGGTTTGAGTTATTAGGGCTAGCATGGGAATTAGACCTGCGGGCCTCTT
Source organism: Capsicum annuum (assembly GCF_002878395.1). Classification (NCBI taxonomy): domain Eukaryota; kingdom Viridiplantae; phylum Streptophyta; class Magnoliopsida; order Solanales; family Solanaceae; genus Capsicum; species Capsicum annuum. The sequence goes on along the minus strand of NC_061121.1, from coordinate 142,862,543 downwards.
TTAATCGATACCAGTTAGGGTGGATGACTTGACCTTAGGGATCCTACAGCCAGGCCTTGGCCCTAGAGTTCTACACTACCACAGTTGCTTTGGTTACACCTATAGGAGGTAGAGTCATAGACAATCCCCAGTAAGAGCATACTTTGTTAAGAGGAGTTCAGGTTGATATTTCGGCAGTGGTCATCTACCGAGTTCTTTTTGGGCCTGACTATGTCACTCCGACATCTACTGTAGAGTGTTACTTTTGGTTGAGATTAGCGCAAAACATAAACTGCATGAGAGGTACTAATTGTAGAGAATAGAGGTTGGGTTAGGCGAGATAGATCGCCAGCCAAATTTTAGACGTAAGTGATAGTGCCCCCTAGATTCAGGGTAAGGGAGAGATTAAAAAGGTGGCACTATATTTTACTGCCAAGTTTTGATGGGCAGTGGTATATTTTTTATTGTGTCTAACTACATCAAAAAACATTTGACATGGGATAGAGTTGTACTAGTTGCGAGTTTTCTGGCAGGATGTGAGGTTGACTTTGCAGTGCTAATTCAATTTGAGATTCCCGACCAAGTATTTGGGGACATGACCACTCTTTCCTTCCATTTCTTGATCCATAGGCTATATAACAAGGCAAGTGTTCCTCCGTATGTAGATAGGATACTGGAGGTGATGAGCATTTCACATACTAGTATAATTAAGGATCTAGCAAACCCGATCCTTGTACAAAGAGCCTGGGCACTTTATACTATGATTTTATACCGTTTTGAGGGGAATCTTTCTTTGGAAGCTCATATTTATAGGCTAGATATGGAAATTGATGCGGGTGTTGATACTGATATGGGAGAGCATAGAGATGCACCAAAGGTTTCTACAAAGAGAAAGGGCGCCCCAACTATTTCTATCTCATCCCTAATCTCTACTTCTGAGCAAATTGGAGCATCACCTACGTCCTCTTGCCCCACTACTTTTTCTATAGCTACTTGTTTGACAGTGATACCACATGAGTTTTTACAGTGCCTAATAGAGCGTTAGGATACGACTACTGATCGTCTTACTGATGTAGAGTCTAAGCTTGCTTTATTTTATCCATAGATCCATCCTTTGGTCTGAGCAATATTAGAGAGTGTTGTGACTCAGATATAGGTTGCAAATTGGACTGAGATGTTAGAGTTCACTAGTGATTTACATGCCTAGATCAATGATTTTAGGGGGCGAGTGTCGGTGCAGTTCAAAGATATAGAGGCACCTTATCTAGCTGGGATTTGGGAGGAAGTTGACACACTATATAGTAAGGTACTCTCTCTTATTGAGAACCAAATTCTAGCCATACCTTCAGACATCCCTTCATTTACTCATCTGATGGCTCCGTGTGGCCCTAGATGTTTAATTTATTTGTGGTGGAGGAAACTATCCTGGTAGTTAAGACAAAGATAAGTAGATTAGAGGAGCTACAAGACCGTACCATTCCCTATGATTAGGCCTTGGAAAGAGCTTCCCATGAGTCCAGGGTGTCTACGGTAGATAATGCAGTAAGACGAGTTGAGCTAGGAGCGGGTGCATCTTCTAGTTGTGTCCAACACTACACCACCTTCTCCAGTTGAGATACTGGATACCCTAGCTAGGCTTGAGCATGAGTTGGACTCATAGTTCATCCCAGATATATCTTGATTCCCTTGATTTGTATTGAATTCACGCACTGGAGACAGTGCGCAGTATTTTAGTTTGGGGTGTACCACCACTATCCCAGGCGTTTATTGTTGTTCTTATTTTCCTATCAGTTGTATTATGATAATAGAACTGACATGTCTAGGATGTAATTATGTCATATTAAATTTATTTTGTAATATTTTGGGTTGTTTTTGTGTAACTAGGACAAAAATAAGTACCTAAGGTAGTTGATGGATTTTTTTGGTGCTTAAATTATTCTTTTTTTGAGAAAAAATAATACCCCTCTAAAACAATTTGTTTGTAGTTGTGTGATATTTATATATATGTGACCACTATGAATCTCGTTATGGCATTAGGATTAGAGACATAATAATCATAGATGGAATTTGGATAAACCAAATGGGTAGTAGTTTGTGATACGATCGTGTACCATGTGTGTTTGAAAGGCTTACTTAGTCCCCTTTGTGTATTAAATCTAGAACTTGCCCAGTTGTTCTTGCCTAGGTTGTAGGATAGTCAGTTAGGAAAAAATCATAGGTTGTTCTTAAAATTAGTCCACTTTTAGACTAAACTACCTCCCAAATGAGAATAAGTATACCTTGATCCTTGTTTAAGCCTAAATAGACCTATTTCTTTGTTTTTACCTTTCACCTTCCCAATTTGGAGACATTGTGCACCTTAACTCAGGTAAATTGCCTAAGTTGAAGGTGGATATCATAGGGTTGCTTGTTTAGAAGTGGGTATGAAAAAGGGCGTAAATAAGAGAAAAGAATGTAGGGTTCGGTGTGGTAGAAAAGAAAAAGAAAGAAAAAAAAGAAAGAAAAGCAAAAAGAAATAGAAAAAGCAAAAAAAATAAAATAAGAAACCGCACCCAACCTAAATAAGCTAATTAAAAGAAAAAGGGAGAAATTAGGGAGGAATAAAAGAAAAAGTTGGTTGATAAGTGGACCCTTAATATAATTGTACTGTCAAGGAGGCTTAGTCACTAAATTCCTAAATGTACCATACTAGCCTCCAAACCTACGTTACAAGCCAAGTAAAGTTTTATAGTGATCCTAGTCCAACTGTTTGAAAGCTAAGGTAAGGAAAATAAAGACAATCCTATGGTATTTTGTGCATATTGTTGTAACTTGTTTGTGAGTGTTAGTGTCTCATGATTGTCCCACATTAAAATGTATGATTCTACCGAGTGAGTAGGACTGTTTTATTTTTAGGCTACATGGGTTATGGTGCTAGATGCCTATCTATTCGGGTAGTGTGATTTGTACATATGCCTGATTATGTTTTATTAATGTAATGCCATAGTTTGATTCACTTATGTCACAGCATTGGGTTGCCTTGATGCCCTCAATTGGTTTTGAAAAGATTGAAAGTAGGAGGGGGTTATGTTTTAAAGCAAAAATTAGGATTGACTGTCATAGGTTTCTTAGGTTTCTCTTGGTTAAGCATCGTGTTGTGTTTGGTCGTGATTTCGTCATGTTTTATTACCTGAGTACATGGAAACATTCTAAGTTGAGGGTGTTGATGTGTCATGGTTTCATGGTACTATAGATGCTTAAAATCGAAAAATATACGAGTACTTAGGGTTTTTTTGTAGATATAATGTATTTTTGTGTCTATTTTTTTTAGGGAACTAGGTTTTGGAGCATAAAATGAGGAACAAGAGTTAAAATTGTAGAAGGGCCCACTTACGATGCTACTTACATGGCGTAGGTCCCATATACGGCCCGTAAGTGGCCTGTCATAGGTTTTAGAGATGAAACTTTAGAGAATCAGAAGTTGGAGTGTTGATCCTGCTAGTTACAATAGGTAACTTATGGATCGTGGGTACCACTTATGGCGCCCTAAATACCAGTAAATATTGTAGATACTTGAAGTTTAGAGAATTTGCAGGATCTTTTGGTACTTATGATGAAGCAACCTACGGGACATAATTACCATTTACACCTCGTAGGTACCAGTACAAGAAAAGTTGATGCTGTTGATAAAGATTGGGACTTACAAAGGCCACCTATGTGGTGTAGGTACCACTTCTGACTCGTAAGTAGCGCCATAAATGGTCATCAACTTAGTTTTCCCTATATGTTTTGGTTTATATTTCTAGGGTTCTAATATACTTTATAAATACTCTTTTGATGCTTTTTAGCTAGTTTACACACTCATATTATTCGAAAACATATATTGATTTCAAGATTGACTTTTGATCTTTGAATTTTTGTGTTCTTGGTTTTTGGTTGATTAATTAATTTGAGATTTTGGGTTATATTCTTCCATTTTTATGAGATTACTTCTATGCTTTCTTATTGAATTCCATGGCATTTCCTGTGACTATGAGCTGCTAAATCCCTTAGCGAGATTTGTGGAAACCCAAGCAGAATAACAAAGTAGGGGAAGTTTAAGGTTCTTCCAGATCATTGTTTACACTTGCATTATGATCTTCTTTAGTTTAATAGTTTTCTTAGAGGTGGCCAATGATGAGAACTTGTTTGTATTCTAGATCAACTTCACAAGAGAGATTGAGATTAGGAAAAGAAGATTACAATAGTGATTAGAGGCTACAAACTCGCTTCTAATAACTTGATACCCAAGAGGTGATAGTTAAACTAGGATCAAAGACAATGGTTAGTAGGGTGTAACCCTAAGACTCACAAGGTAAAGGGTGAAATTTATCAAAACATTCACAAGATGATTGGTAATACCTAGTGTTTTAGATTTTACATGTATGGCAGTAAGATAGTTGGATTGAGAACAATAGAGCTATGAAGTTAGGAAGCCAGGGCGAACACAGTACTAATGTTCATCTCAAATTGATTGCAACTAAAAACAATCAAGACTTGTTACTTTTCCCTATTTACTATTAGTTCCCCCATTTACTTTTATGCACTTTTGGCTACTTTAAAAAGTTAGTGTGACAGATTTGACCTATTCCCTCTAGGATCAACCCCAGCCTAGCTGGGGTACTCCAATTTGACAATGACCATATTGCATTTTCTCAGAGGTTATAATTTGGGTGACATCATCCCTAGGCTCAAAAACACATCATTTCTCTATCAAGATACTTATCTTGTTTCTTAGAATCTGACTCTTCATGTATAGAAGCCTTACCTTGTGCACCCACTTCATTTACCATTTCTACTCCAACTGTCATAAATTTCTTCATAAGTAAGATAATTTTAGTCTTCCGCTTTGCCACCTCTTTAGCCACTAACTCATTCAATTCTCTCTATTTATTGGAGGCACCAATCAAATAAATATCGATTGATATATCCACCTCTTGAGTATTTCCATCCTCTATTTCCTTTAGTGATCCAATCTAAGAGTTTAGGAGCATGTGACAAGCATGGACATGTGATGGCCCACCCATGGCAGTATCTGATACAACCTTAATATTAGCTTTCGAGGCTCTATAGAATATCTCAAGCAATTTTTTTCCTGTAATTTTCTGATTTGGAACATTCTACAGATTCTTCTTGAACCTCAACCATATCCCCTATATTTCCTCTGAATACAACAGATAGGAAATTCTAGATCTCAGATTTCAATTACAGTATTTTGAAGGGTAGGAAAATATGGTCCAATAACTGAGTCCTCAACTCATTCCAAGTGGTGATGGATCAATGAGGCAACTCAACTATCCACAAATTAGTCTCCATCATCAAAGAGAATGGGAATAACCTTACTTATATGGCCTCCTGACTCACCCCAAGATTATATGAAGTGAAAATCACCAAAAAATTCATAATAAGCATGTTTGCATCATTAGTAGGTAGGCCATCAAACACCCTCTTCAAATTCAGCAACTAGATCTTTTCACTCATAATATCAAACTTATTACCTTGAGGATTTTTCGAGGAATTATTCAACCTATTTCAATTATATCAACATATTCCAAATCTTCTTCACGATCATCATACACTAGAAGATATTGTTAGATGGGTAGCTATCCTATATTTTTTCTTATTCTATCCCTCATGTCAAGTGTTGTTAGATGATATTTCTCTTTTTATCTAGCTCTTTCATCCCAAGCTTCTCATCAGACAATTGCTTGCCTAGAATTTTTATCAGCCACTAAGTAAGCAATAACTTCCACTATAGTTTCCAAAACATCATGCTGAATTGTATGATTCAATACTCTTGAGTTATCATGAACCTCTTCGAGCAGAGCTCCTTAATCATGAATGCCTTCTTTCTCCATCTTTTGATTTTGTCTCAAAGTTCATTCAAGTTCAGGATCAAATAGAATAAGGAAATTGTCTTGACTCCAAGTAATGTACATACACTGACGTGTGCCATAGAAATAGAAGAAAATCAAAAATCAATAAATGAAACTAACAACTTCAGCAAACTCAATCTATCACTTCATAACTGTATTCATAAGCAACAATGCCAAAATTTGATGTCACTCAAATTACACGTCTCAAAAAGTATAAAGCAATTGTTGAATCAAATATAGAATCCAACAAGGTTGGAGTCGATCCGATGAGGTGTAGGCCAAAATTCTATAATGAGTTTTTCTATGTAATTGGAAATTTTTGTAAATAAAAAAGGATTGTAAAATTAAATTGTAATAGTAACAGCTATTGGCTGGTAGTATTGTGATCAAAATAAGACAAAACACTAGGATTTTGTTCCCTGTGTCTTCATAACTATACAAGTTATTCATGCTAGTAAACTGTCTCGATGCCTTACATGAAAAATCTAAAAAATTATGCATCATCTAACTATCTCTCATCCTTAGTTGAATGAATTTCACTCATCTCCTCTCAAATTTAGAGCGTTTCCTTATCAACCCTTGTTTTATGATCTCAAATTAACTATCTTGGATAAGCCTTAACTTAATTAGAAGAAGATTGAGAACTTTAAATTTCTGTTGTTATCTCCTTTTCTCAATTATACCTCTCTCTCGATCAAGTTTAAAATACATAAGAGTTCTTAATATTTGCAACCATTAAGAAAGCAATCAAATCAAGGAAAATACCAAAACATACAAGCATACTGGTCTAGAATGACTTTGCACTTAACTTGTTTAGTTAATTCATTATGGTTCCCACATCCCTAGTTATGGGATTTAGCTACTCATGATCGTAAGCATACATGACGAATTCATATAAAAAAGCATAGTTTTGCACTTATAAAAATAATATGGAAACTCAAAAATCTCAAATTAAATAAAAACCCTAAAAACCAATATCAATAGTTCCAAGATCAATAATGTGTCTAAGAACCTCAAAATAATGTAAAAGTGTATAAACTAGTCATAAACCATAATAAGAGCATTTATAGGTACAAAACAAACACTATCCTAAAATATGTAGGTGAACCAGGTTGGCAGCATCCTACAACTCATGGATGGAGTTGTGGATCAGATCCACGAGTCACCAATATTATCCGTGAAAATCAAACTACATATAACCTACAGATTCTTATTCAAAAATTGGTTCCATGAGTCATGGATCATGTCCATGAGTCACGAGTCTAAGTCGTGGAACTCAAACATAATCTTCATCCTCAGAACTCCCTCTATGAGTACAATTGATGAGTCGTGATTTCTCTTCACGGGTCATGGATTACACCCATGAATCTCCAATTGTTCTTTATATAACATATTCTAATTCTTTTTTCTCAGATTTACTTCCAAAACATATTTTCCGTACAATCATCACAAAAACACATCATATTCAACAAAATACCTAAGTTCTTGGATAACTTAATTATTATAAGCATCAAAAGAGTCTTGAAATCATGGAACATAAGACCCTCAACTTAAAACGTTTGCATATCCTATGGAAAATAAAACATAAAAAACATTCACAGTTCTTAACAAAGGGAAACCTAAGGTACCTATGGCAATCAATTATTTAATTTAGAACAAATTCCTACCCTGTCCTTTGCATAACTTTTAAAACCACTGTGTGTATACATGCAGCACAGTATGATGACATGAAAGGGATCAAGTGATGGCATCATATTACAAATAAGAAACTAACCGTATACACAAATGACATTATTTAAACAAATAGGAGCTAACAATGCAGCCCATATACTCTCATAACAATGAGCTAACAATGTAACTGATATTCTCTCACAGTAAAGAAGTCTCATACTCTTACAGTATACTAATGAATATCAGTGTAGGGACTACATTGAAGCACTCATACTCACAATGAATTTGAAATAATGTGCATGAAATACCATAGTCTTCCACTTAATCTATTTCTTATTTTTTCAGACAATTAGAATAAGATCACTATAGGACTTCTCTCGACTGATAATATAGGATTAGAGGCAGGTATGGTACATGTAATGACCGTCTAGGTTATTTTCTACATATCCATGTAGTTTTTCCATTTAGAGTTTTCCTATAGCTTCCCCAAGTCATTTATGATTTGTTGGAACTGACAGTTTAGTTATTAGGTAATTCATTTTGTTTTTAGAACCAATTCTCTATTTTAAAGTCTTAGTTGGTATGAATTAGATACCCCAAAAAAAAACTTACTTTAACGTCCTTATATACCAATTATGACACTTCCAGTAGCTCCATAATATTGATTTTAGGTTAGGGGGATCTTTGATCCAGGTCCCAAAGCTTTCAAACTCATTTCGAGCTACTAGCCAGAAATTAAGAAAAATGGCACTTGGGTATGGGAACCATTTTTCATTCAAATGATCTTGGATGGAAATTTCAATAGCACCATTGAGTTAGGAACATCAAATTTCATAAGTTAGCATAGTTGTTTGTATTCATGGAATTCAGGATAAATCTCGAGAGATCGGTGGCGACATGGAAGAATTCCAAGTCTTCAACGGGTGCACTCAGTTGGTAAATCTGCCAAACAGACCCTTTGGATGCTTTATCACTGGTTTATTAAGTGGCCTTCCAGGAGATTTAGCAGTCTGGCCAGCCCCAGTGAAGCACTTTAGCGGCAAGCAAACCGCTAAAGCACATGTAGCTTTAGCCCCAGCTTGTCTGCTTTAGCGGCATGCTAGGCATAAGTAGGTATCACTTTAGCAACACCTAGGATCTTTAGCAGTGACCCTTAAAGCATCCCATTTCCTACTTTAGCGATACCTGGGAGTCATTAAATACCCTAATTAGCCTAATTTTATCCATTTCTCACACATGTTCAAGAGTGAAAATCCTACAAATTGTGGAAACTTGGGAGAAACATTAATAGGTGATCATAAGGTGTTTGTGAGCTTGAAGTACTCATTTCTTTCTTTGAATTCTTGATAAGTTTTCCTTAACTTAATGGTTAATTTCTCAATAATTTCCCAATATCTCTATATTATTGGTGGGTTGATATTTTTACCATTTGAGCACATAATTTACCCATTCTTAAAGGTAATTATTCTATGAGCATAGAGGAGATGTTGATAGTTAAAAGTGGGCCCCACATTATATTTTTACGTAATTTTGTATCCGAAGCATAAAACTTAAATATGAGTACTATTGTGCTCATATTGATGAGTGGATTTTCATTTTGTTAGTGTGGCATCGTTTAAAGTATCCTCAAAAGGGAAATTCACTAATTTAACAGATTTCACCGGGCTTTATTTGGTGTGTAGGTACATTAGGTTTATCTTTCATTTATATTAAGCTTAATCATACTATATTTATGAAAATGTTCTAGATATGGGTTGGAAATCAGTTCTTGGAGGCATAATTAGAATAAATTTGACTAATTAGCATATTAAGGAACCATAAATTAGACGTAATTAACTTACTTATTCTTGTTTTTGATATAATTTGTATCCTTGGACCAATTGTGGATTTTTTAACATATAGAAGTAAATTTAGATATCTTATCCTAGTCTAGAGTAGAAATTGCGTTAGAATGGATTTTGGGGATTATAAGTACGCCCCTCCGACCCACCTTAAGCTAAGACTCTTGTTAACTCCTTGTAGACTTCTAGATATGCTACTTTATAAAAATCCATATCATAGAGATTTAGAAGGCTAGATTCGTGATACTTATTCTAGGTTAGTGCTTGGGAGTTGATTCAAGTTCTACAAATACTAATGATGATATTGAGTTTTGGTTCGAGTTCTTCATTGAGAGGTTATTTATGATATTTTACGGTATGGAAGGATTTGTGGTTATAATTTTGAGATCTGGTTACTTAGAATTTTTTTTACTTTTTGCTTCTCTTTGATTGCACCCTCGGAGCTTATGGGGGCTACGTTAGGTTATTTATTTTCCCATACTTACTATCTTATAGGGGTCAATTTTGTGGTATTAGCTATACTTTTTTTCATATTATCATTCTCATTATTTATTTATAGCATTTAGATCATTATTCAAGGTTTCCTCTTACCTTGACTTAGCTTATTTAACTTGTATCTTTACTGTATTTATATTATGATTAATCTTAGTCGACCAATGATGCCTATTGAGTACCTATGGGATTTGTACTCATTCTACACTTCTGTACCTTTTTGTTGTAGTTTTGAGTACTAGTTTCTACCGTTGATGTTGCAATTATGTTTACTAGAGTTTGGAGATAGGGTGAGCTCTCAGTGCTGAGTTAACCCTTTTCTCCTTTTTAGCTTTTGCTTTGTTTTACATTATTCAAGACTAATGTATAGTTGACTATTACTGTACCCATATTCCTTTTGTTAATAGCTCGTATAGTGATACTACCAGGTCATGGGATGTTATTGTTATTTTATCTACTTATTAGATAATTATTATTACTTTATTTGTTGTAGTAAGTATTTACTTGCAAATTCCCCACTTTTATGCCATTTTTCACCAAATTAGCCCTTTGTTTATAGTTCGGGCTACGATTTAACTTACCTATTGGTGGGATAGGAACCAACCTAGACTCCATCAGGGTTTATTTCATCTTTATTGCTTAAGGATGTATTGGTTCAGATCTTATGATTATTTGGTGGTGCACTGTCTGATGTTTCACAGACTATAGATCTGAGTATTACTGAGGTAGGGTAAAGCCTATAGCTATGGCTCCCAGATTTGAGGTCCATTCTGCACTAGTGGTTACTCAACTAGTATTTTCTCAGTCGGTGGTCTCCCATCCAGCTATGTCTATTAAAAAGCAGAAGATGCTGGGTAGATTTTTAAGATTGACTCTGCCTAGGTTTTTTAGTACACTGGGTAAGGATTCCTATGAGTTATTAGTTTCTTGCTAGGATAGCCTTTGTAATTTGGGCCTAGTTGATACTCGTGGTATGGATTAAATTATATTTCAATTGGATTTGGAGGCTTGACACTGATGGAGAGGTTATCTTGATTTCAAGACAACTGGATCTCCCTTTGTGACATGAACTTAGTTCTTCGAGGTATTTTTGGAGATGTATATATCTCATACCCATAGAGATCATTTAAGAGATCAGTTCTTGAGACTAGAGCAGGGCTCTATGACATTTGTCGAGTAGGAGGCTCGATGCATGAGTTGGATAGGCATGCTACATCTATTTTACCAACCGATTATGAGCGAGTTTGGTGTTATATTTGAGGATTAAGATTTCATACCTGCACTACACAAAGTTGGTTGTTGTGGGTATCTTTTGCAAGTTTTGGATCATGCCTAGGTCACAAAAAAGATGCATCACGAGTTTATTTTATATGTTGTGTTGAGCACCTAACCTATTTCTATATCACCTTACCGTATTGCTCCTACAGGTCTTAAGGAGATAAATTCTTAACTTTAGGATCTTCTTGGTAAGGGTCTCATTAGATCGAGTGTGTTACCTTGGAGTGCACATATCTTGTTTGTGAAGAAAAAAGATGGTTATTTTGATATGTGTATAGACTAAAGTAGCTTAATAAGTTAACGGTGTAGAATAGGTATCCAATGCCTTGCATTAATGATTTATGTGACTAGCTTCAGGGAAAAGCAGTGTTATCAAAGAATGACTTGAGGTTCAGTTATCATCAGTCGAGGATTCAGGCTGA
>NC_061121.1:142800709-142847966 GCF_002878395.1 Capsicum annuum | reverse complement strand
AAGAATGACTTGAGGTTCAGTTATCATCAGTCGAGGATTCAGGCTGAGGACATCCCAAAGATAGCCTTCAGGACTAACTATGGTCATTATGAGCTTCTAGTGATGTCTTTTGGGTTAACTAATGTGCCAGCAGCAATTCTGGATTTGATGAATGATATCACCCAAAGCTACACTTCCAATAAAGGATTAAGTGGTTGATGCAAAATATAGTAACCCAACTCAGGTTGGGGTTCAACCAATAGGGAATAGGTGGAACTATCTCTCAAGTTTGTTGAAATCACCAGTAATTACAAAGAAGTAAATTGGGGATTTTTGTTGTTATCTATGAAATGTAAAAAGATATGGAATGCTTTGATTGTAATCAATCTGAAATGAACACAAGGACCATGTTCCCCCTAGTTTCTCAACTTTGTAGGTTTATCATGCTCTGTTGGACCAATCCAATATCTTGTATGCAGAATCTGATAAGTTATGTATCTCTAACCATCTTGTGAATGCCTTAGTGAATTTCACTCTTTACCTTTTGAGTGTAAGAGTGTCGCCTTACTAAACCTTATCCTAGATCCTAGATTAACTATTACCTTTTTAGTCTCTAGTTATTTATATGAAGATAATTATCTTAAGTAGATGATGATGATAAATTATCTTAAGTAGATGATGATGATAAGCTTATATACACAATTAACACCAAATTATTGTTGTGGTCTTCTTTTCCTACTCTCTACCTCTCTATGGAAGTAGGTAGTGAATATAGGTGGGTTTTTAATGTTTGCAATTGCTAAGAAATCTAATAAACTGAAGATGACCACAATATATGCGAGAATATCGGTTTGAGACAGTGTTACACTTTCCCTACTTTCTTATCTGCCAAGGTTCCCACAACCCTAGCTAAGGGATTTATCCACTCATTATTGCAAAATAGTCCGTGGAATTTGAAAAAAAAAACATAGAAACAATATTGCAATAATAGAAGAATAAAACCTAGAGTCTCAAATTGAATAATCAACCAAAATCAAGGACAAAACAATCCCAAGACCAAAATCAAATCTTGGAATCAAATATAGGATTGTAAGTACTAAGAGTGTGTAAACTAACTAAAAACGTTAAAAGGTTATTTATAGAATACATGGAAAACCTAGGAAACCAATCCAAAACAAAAGAAGAAAATCAAAGTTGGTACCCTTTTTTCAACTTCTAAATCCCTGTTTCTCTACTTCTCTGACACTTATTCTGATACCAATGCCATGTAAGTAGTACTTATGGGTCGTAGATTCCCATGTAGGTGGTTCAAAACTTCAATTTTTCCTTATTTTCTCTAGTTTAACTCAAAAACCTGATTTCTTGTAAATCACAACATAAAGCAAACATATCTAACAAAACGAGCTAAGTAACTTGCATATTTTTAACATTTTAAGCATTGAAAGTTCTATGAACCATAGAACATCAACACCCTTAACTTAGAATGTTTGCATGTCCTCAGGCAACACAACATATCAAAACAACATGATGATGCTTAACTAGGAGAAACCTAGCGTATCGACGGTAGTCAATCATTAAGTTTAAGCTCAAAACATTACTCCCCCTCCCTCTTCTAATTTTAACACTTAAAACCAATTGTATGTATCAATAAAGCACAATAATATGAAACAAGGGAATCTATATATGGCATTAAGTTAGCAACAAATTACTATGCATATGTGCAAGTTATATTATCCAAACAAGTAAGCATCTAGCAACACAACCCATGCCCCCTCATATCAAAGAAGTTGTAATCGCTCAATAGAATAATACATGTCAACAAGAGGATGTATCAATAGACACTCACACTCATAAGAGAAGTTCTAACAATATGCATCGAATACCATAGGCTTTTCCTTATTTTCTCTACCTCAGTTTTCAGACAGTCGGGTTAGGCTCACTATAGGATTTTACTTAACTTATAATGTAGGCTTGGGTGGCTGATATGTTACATATGGACATTTGGTTACTAAGCCTCCATAGCACTACTCTTACTTTGGGGATCCACCTATCAAGCAATTTCCTTTATTCCACCTTTATTTCTCTATTTTTAATTTCTTTATTGCACATTCAGGTTGGCTGTGGTTTATTTTATTCTTGCTTTTTTTTCTTTTTTTTCTACCACACCCAGCCCTACTTTCTTTTCTCTTATTTAACCTTCTTCATACCCACTTCACGTTATGCACCCCTATGATAGCCACCCTAATCTTAGGTAATTTGTTTGAGTTGAGGTGCACAATGTCCAAGAAAGACTAGGGCCAAAATAGGTTCTTTGTAATAAAAATGGGAAGGTGAAAGGTGCAACAAGAAAAATAGTCTATACAGGCTCAAAATAGGGATCAAGGGATACTTTATTCATATTTGAAAGGTTGTCTAGGCTAAAAGTGATGTTATTTCAAGAACTGTTAATGATCCTTTCCTAGCCGACTATCTTACAACCTAGGTAAGACTAACCGAGAAAGTTCTGGATCCAACAGACATAGGGAAAAAAGTAGTATCTCATATACATATAACATAGAGTATGTATCTAGGGTCACGTGGAGGCACCGACTGAGAAAATAAGGGGATAAAAAAAGAGATAACTAGAATTTAGATCAAAGTAAAAGAGCGTACCTCTACTAGCAATGTGGCCACCTCTTCCCAATTCTCACCTAAGTTAGGAGCATCTATGATAGTGAACCAATTCGATACTTGTATCTCAAAAGCATCAATATGGGTGTGCAACTTAGCAGGAAATCAAACATCTGATTCTAGAGTATAGACCATATCCTAGTTCCAGTTGTATCTAATGTCGTTCAGGCCTACGTTAGATCTACCCATACAGGGATGCAAGCTTAATTTTTACATTCCCAAGTCGGGTATCAACAACATCCTAGAGCTTTACTAAGTGTGTAAAAACTCCCATGAAAGGGCTATCAAACCTATGGGTGGAGCTATAATAGAGGGATGAGAGGTATAGAAGATGCCCCAACTGGCTTAAAAATGGAAGTCGAGGCTGAAGTAGAAGTAGTTAGGGGGGCCTCTCCCTGATTACTCATATCAGGCATATCTCTATGACCACTTATCTCAAACTCAAATACCCACATCATTAACACCAATATCCAGTCTATTAGCATGCCCTATCAAAACTGAGGGGCCCTCAAATTGGGTCGTAATCATTAGTAGAGGCACACTAACTCTCTAGGAAAGGATTGGATTTGTCGGATCCTTGATCATAATCGTTTGTGCAATGCTCATCATCTCTAATCTCCTATCAATATATGAGATCTCAAAAGAACCTGCCTCATCACATAACTATTTAATGAGGCAACGGAATAGCAAACTAGTCAAAACCCTATATGCTCTCTCATGTATTTTATACTTAATAATAATAGCAATGTCAATCTCATAACCTACTATTAATCTCCCAATCAATATAGCTCAGTCCCACATTAATAGATTATCCATTGTAGTTGGACATAATTGAAACAAACCACGGTGCACTAGAACTTTACGGTAAAGTTCAATGTCACCGTTTTAATATCCCCCTATCCCTCGATCTAGAGCGAGCTATCTCCTATATCAAAAATTAAGTTGGTAATCTATCTCATCATATCTAGACTCTGTCTCCTATGATCAGTATCGTTCATTACCTTTCTATACCTTGAATACCTTAATCCCTGGTCACACTTAGTAGTAGATACCAATGCCACATAATCTGGCCAAAAAAATAAACCAACGGATGTTCACCGCTGAAAGATCAACTTGAACCCTTCTCACTAAAAAGGAATCTAGCTTTGACTGTGTTGCACCTCTACTGCCTCTAGGTGTGTTCACGTAGAGTTTATTAATTACTAAAACACATGCAAGGTACACAAACTTTTAGATTTCATAAACCTTTACAACTTCTACTTCTAATAAGGGCATGCTCACAGGGTTTTAATTCAATAACAATGCACTAATTTCAACTTTGTTTGATTATTCTAGGCTCCTACAATCAAGAACGTTTGAATTTCACATAATTTTAAAGCATATTCAAGTACTAACTCATTTATTCTATGTCAATATCATATTATACTATTCATAGGAGTGTCAATATCATATTACACTATCCATAGGAGCCAAGAAGTTTACCTTGATTTTTGATTTGGAAAGATGAATATAGAAGCTTGAAGCAGTTTTGAAACCCTAACCTTAAAAGATATTGATGCATGAAAGTGATGGATTGAGGGATTCATCTTACTTTATATAGAATTTGATAGGAAGTTGAAGAGTTTAAATTTTAGAGAGAGGTGGAAATTTAAGGATTATAAGACCTAGTGATTGGCTTTTAAGATTTTGAAAGAGAGTGTAGGCCGCTTTTGGGTCGAGTCTTGAATGGGGAGGCCGAAAATTTGAAAAAGATTTAGGCCCAAGAAATTTGTCACCTATGGGGCCCTTACTGCTCGTAGGTGACAGGATTTTTTCCTGGCCCTCTAGACTTTGTGTTCTGATATGTAAGAAAATTCTTTTAAGGTCGTAAATGGTATTTATGACATCATAAGTATGTTCATAGGTAAAAGTTTAGAAATCCCCCAAAAATCCTCCAAAATTTCCTTCTAACATTTATTTTTCAACTTACCTGGCCTGAGTGGGACTTATGACCCCATGAATAGGTCAATGAGTCCCCTTACATAGAATATTCTGAATTAAGCAATGATTTACCATGTTCCAAGTTGTTCCTTATACTATAGAACTACAAAAAATAAACCAATATAAACACTAAGATAGTGGTTTGACTCCCATTCAGCGCTTGATTTAACATCATGGCACACGTGGCTATACTGATTACTTAGACTTTAGCAACAAACCCATGGGTTGCCTCCTATATTGCTCTTGATTTAACACTGTATAATGATGTGGGTACTTTAGTTACTCAGAATTCATCAATGTAACCAAATGAGTGGTCTCCTAGGTCATTAATACAATGCATTACCAACAAATCTGTTATGTTGATTGGCTTCTTCATTATTCTACAGATATTGAACGTGACCATCTCATTATTCAATATGAACTTGAGCTCTCATTTCTCTATATCTACCATCACTCTTCCCATGGCCATGTCTCCATAAGATTATGGGCATCTCAAAGTTAATTTAACAATCCAAGATAACAAAGTCAGTCAAAAAAATAAAGTATCAACTTTCACTAAAACATTGAATGATATTCCCACGATCTTCTTCTATGTATGGTCTTTCATCAGCAATCAAATAGTCTTTGGTTACAATGAACTCAATCTCAACTGTTTGAACTTAACCAGCGGCATCAAAATAGTATTGGCCCCTAGTTCACACAATGCTCTGGCAAACGTAGAAGTCCCAATGGTGCATGAGATTATGAATGCTTTGAAATCACCCTTCTTTAGTGATAGAGATCGAGAAGTAATTGCACTACAATGGTGCAACCCACCAACATCCTCAAAACAAATTGCTCTCTTCTTCACCAACTTCTTTATAAACTTAGCATACCCAAGCATCTACTCAAGAGCCTCGAGAATAGGGATATTCAAGCTCAACTCTTTCAGCCTATCAATGAACTTCTTCAACTTCCCTTATTCCTTATTTTGATTCAATATTTGAGGAAAAAGTAGGGGAGGTTGCAAGATTATCTCTACATCATACTCATTGACCTTTCCCTTACCTTTGTCCTTCTTCGTAATATAATCTACACCTGTAGCCTTTTTCAACCCCTCTTCAGGTGTCTCATAACTATAGTACTATCATTCCTTGTCTTATCAATAATATACATAGAGGGATCAATATTTGTATTAACACTTTGAGTGGTGATGGCTAGACAATGATCATCATTCTTAGGATTTTGCACTATGTTGCTCGGAAGAATGCCTGGCTATCCCTGTTTCAAAGTTGCAGACATTTTTTGAAACTTTTTCTCTAATTTCTTTATCATAGTAGTATGTTACTCTACCTTCTAGATCAATCTTTAGGTGTTTGTATTAATCTCCTTCAGTCAATTTTCCTGGCTTTCCTGACCTTTGACTAGCTTGGACAACAAATCCTCCATCATTGACTCAGTTTCATGGATACTACTTACCACTTCTCTTCTTGTAATCATCATTACATCTCTTATCACTATCTGTCTATTTGCTCCTACCATTGTACCTATCCTCATAATAGTTTTGACCTTGGTTACCTTGCCCTTTGGCTGAGAAACCTGCTAAATCTCTATCTAAGTACTTTGCCTCTTTTTCTAAATTAGAATCATATGATCTAGAGCCTTACCTTATGATTCTATCATATTCACTTTCTCAGAATTCATCATAGCTAACTGCTTTGTCAATATCTCAACCTCCATTCTAAGCGGAGCAACCTCTTGCACCATTGTGTCATCAATAACTCTATGCTCGCTAGAGACACTAATAGCATAACTGCTAATACCTCTTTCATCCTCCTGAGTATGCCATCCTTAATTGGTGAGAGAGATCTGCTCTAATATATCTGATGCTACCTCCCAATGCAGGCGCATGAATTCTCCACAAATAATAGTGTCTTTCTTAGCTCTCGAACTACTGTTAAGGCTTGATAGAAGATCTCAAACAAGCTCTACCCCAAAAACCTATTGTTATGCACTATCGTTAACTTTTTTTTAATTAGAACCATGCCTCATACATTGACTCAGAGTGTAACTATCTTGGAATTATCTATCTCGTCCTTCAATTGAAGCATTTTGGACGATGGAAAGAAATGATCAAAAAACTGCCTCTACAACTCATTCAAAGTACTGATTGATCCTCAGAGAAGTTCCCCTAACCACAATGTAGCTTTATTAGTTAAAGAGAAAAAGAACAACTTGAGTCTAACAGCCTCCTAATCTACCATAAGTATAGTGTATGTTGAGAAAATCTGAATAAAATTAATAAGGTAAATGTTTGTGTCATCAATTGGAAATCCCATAATATACCATTCAGGTTCAATAGTTGGATCATAGCACTGGAAAAATCAAACTTTACATTTGATGGCAATGCAGAAAGAATAATAGCTCTTATCTGAGTAGTCTCAACGTATCCTAAGTCCTCCTCTAGATCATCATATGGTGGTAAGTACTGATAGGATGGGAGTACTTGAGCTCTAACCTTGTATCTCTTTCTCAATTTCCATCGAGGTCTACTCAATGATCAACTCTTTGTTTTTGCCTCGCCAGATTTTCATCTAGAGCTATACGTTAGTCATCTACTTTCTACATTGGTCGGTAGCTTCTACTAATAATTGCTCAGTGGTTTAATCAACAATTTCCTCCACTCCAGGAGGTGGAGGGGAAGGCAAATCATTAGGCTCTTTCGAACCCTTTAAAGCTCATCTTCGTATACGTGTTCTATTATCCAATAATTTAGGTGTAAGATTCTCTCTAGTTTAAGATTAATTGGGATTAAGCTATTTACTTGACTCCTAGTGTAGGACATACACCAGTGTATGCCCTAAGAAGAATAAAAAAATAAAACCCAAAGACTTTAACAACTTCGATAAATAATCACACCATATTCCCTAACAATGGTGACAAAATTTTGATATCTCCCAAAGATATACCTTTAATTGAAGATAAAATGATCGAGGAAAAATACAGTAACCTAACTCAGGTTGGGGTAAAACCCACAGGAAATACATGGAACTATCTCTTAAGTTTTCTTAAATCACTAGGCAGTACAGAAAAGTAAATGGGGGGTTTTTGTTATAATCTATTAAAAGTAAAAAGATATGGAATTCTTTGGTTGTAATCAATCTGAAATGAATACTAAGACTACGTTCCCTAATGGCTTCTCAACTCTAAAGGTTTATCGTGCTCTGTTGAACCAACCCAATACTTTGTATGCAAAATCTGATAAGTTATGTTTCACTAATTATCTTGTGAATGCCTTAGCAAATTTCACTCTTTACCTTTTAAGTCTCTGAGTGTCGCCTTACTAACCCTTATGTTAGATCCCAAATCAACCATTACTTTTTGAGTCTCTAGTCAATTAGATGAAGATAATTTTCTTAAGTAGATGAAATGATTAGCTTATATCAACAATTAACTCCAAATTACTATTATGATCTTCTTTTCATACTCTCTACCTCTCTTTTAAAGTAAGTAGTGATTATATGTGGGCTCTTAACATTTGCAACAGCTAAGAAATCTATTAAACTAATAATGACCACAATACATTTAAAATATCAGTTTGAGATAACGTTGCACTTCTCCTACTTTGTTAATCTGCTAGGTTCCCACAACCATAGATAATGGATTTATCATCTTGTTGTTCTAAGACAATCTATGGAATTTACAACAACAAGAACAACAACAACATACATAATGTATACCCACCTAGTGGGGTCTGGGGAGGGTAGAGTGCATGTAGGCCATACCACTACCTTTGGAGAAGTAGAGAGGTTTTTGATAGACCCCCGGCTTAGGACCGATAACAATATAATAAACACAAAAGATAAGTGCATATAACTAGTATGGTACGCTAGACAAACTAAAAGTATAACAAACACAAAAAATAAGTGGATATAAACTAGTACGGTAAGCTAAATAAACTAACACTTCTAGCCAAGCACAAGAAACTCCAGCCACAGAGGAGCACACCCCTACTATTACTAATGCACTCCCACTATCTAACCCTCTACCCTAATTCGCGTCCTCCACACCTTCCTATTAAAGGTCATGTCCTCTGTTAGCTGTAACTACTCCATATCATGCCTAATCACCTCAATAGAATTAATATTTCAATGATAGATAAATAAAACCCAAAGTCTCAAATTGAATAATCAACCATAGTCAAGAAAAAAATAATCCCAATAACAAAATTAAATCTCAAAATTAAATATATATTTGCAAGTGATAAGAGTGTGTAAACTAACTAAAAATATCAAAAGGGTATTTATAGAATATATGAAAACCCTTGGAAACCAATCCTAAATAAAAGAGGCAAATAGGAGTCGGTGGCTACCTACAGAGCCACTTACGGGCCATAAATGGCACCTATGGATCGTAGGTGGCCCCACGTAGGTGCTAGGCTTCCAATACTCTGTATGACTCTCTGAACTTCAACTTTATGGATTTTGGACTGGCACCTACGGACCGTAGGTGGCACCTATAAGCTATAGACACCCTTCGTAGTTAGTAGGGCCCTTTTTCCAACTTTTGAATCTCTATTTCTCAGCTTCTCTAACACTTATTCTAGAATCTATGCCACATAGGTAGTAACTACGGGTTGTAGGTGCCCACATAGGTGGTCCAAAACTTTAATTTTTCCTTCTTTTCTCTAGTTTATAGCCAAAAGTTGGTTTTTTGTAAAACACAACACAAAATACATCATATATAACAAAATGACCTAAGTAACTTGCATAGTTCCATTCTTTTAAGAATCGAATATGCCATGAAACCATAGCATATCAATGAACCCCATAGCTTTCCATATTTGGATTCTTTTGTGATTGTGTTAATCGACGACATTCTTATGTATTCGAGGAGTAGGGAAAAGCATCTACAATATTTGAGGATTGTGCCCTAGACTTTAATAGATCATAAGCTTTTCGCAAAATTCTCAAAGTGTGAGTTTTGGCTTAAGTCAGAGATATTTCTAGGATATGTCTTATCTAATAATGGGATTATGGTGGATCTAGTCAAGATTGAGGCTATTCATGATTGGACTAGGCCTATATCTCTATCTATTGTTTATTGCTTCATCTATTTGGTTGGTTTTATAGGTGATTTGTTGAGGGTTTTTCTACTATCATAGTGTTGATGACTATATTAACCCAAAAGTACATTCCTTTCTAGCGGTTTGAGAAGTAAGAGTAGAACTTTTAGAAGCTCAATAGATTTCTCACTTCATCTTTTGTATTGACTCTTCCTATTGAAGATGGAATATTCACCATATATTATAATATTTTGGCATTACTTTGGGTTGTGTTTTGATGCAATAGGGTTGATTTATTGCTATGCATCATGGTAGTTAAAGGTCCGCAAGCGTTACTACCCCACTCATGATTTGGAGTTGGTGGTGGTAGTTTTCACACTTAAGATTTAGAGGCATTACTTTTATGGCATGCATTGTGAGATCTGCATGGATCATTATAGTCTTTAGTATCTTATGACCCAGAGGAATTTTAACTCTAGGTAGTGCAGATGGATGGAGTTGCTTAAGGATTATGACATCTTTATCTTATATCATCAGGGCAAGGAAAATATAGTATCGGATGCCTTAATCTGAAAGGCAATGATTATGGGTATCTTGGCTTCTATCTCGGTTTCTTAGAGTCCATCTTCATTGGACATCTAGTCCTTAGACAACGTGATAGTAGGACTTGACATATCTAACCACAGGGGATTTTTGCTAGTGTTAAGGCAAGGTTTACCTTATTTGTGTAGATTTGGAGTTGTTAGCTTAAGGATATGAGACTTTGTGTCATCCATGATCAAGTGTTGAGTGGTGCATCTAAGAGGGGTACCATAGATTTTGAAGGTGTTTTGAGATTTGATGGTCATATTTATGTTTCAAGGGTTTGAGACTTTATCCCATTAATATTATGTATGACTCACAGCTCCAGATACTTTATTCACCCAGGTATAGCTAAGATGTTTAAGGATTTGAGGCAGTATTATTGGTCAAATGGCATGGAGAGAGAGGTAGCGGACTTTGTAGCTTGTTGCTTATGTTGTCTGTAGGTGAATATTAAGCATCAAAGACCTAATGGCTTTATTCATGGGTTGCCCATTATCGAGTGAAAATGAGAGTGTATCACTGTAGACTTTGTTACTAGTCAATGTTGAACCTACCATGATTTTAATGGTAGTTGGTTCATTATAGATCAATTTATAAAGTTAGCATATTTCATTCCTATTCATATGTCCTTTATTTATTGAGAGATTGGCCAGTATATGTGTTTGTGAGATAGTCCATTTTCATGGTATGCCGATATCTATCATTTCAGACTAGGGTTCAATGCTCAATTTTAGCTTTTAGAGAGCTTTTTAGGAGGAGTTAGGCACTTAGGTAATTCTTGGCACAAACTTCCATCATCAGACTGACAGGTAGATGGATCAAACTATTCAGATTCTTAAGGATATGCTCCAAGCCTATGTTATAGATTTTGGAGGTCAGTGGGAGCAATACTAAGCATTGGCGAGTTCATGTATAATAATAGCAACCATTCAAGTATTGAGAAGGAGCTATTTGAGGCTTTAGATAGTAGGAATTGTCATTCTCTGGGTAGTTGGTTTGAAACCTCTGAGATTAGGCCCCGTGGTACTGACTCACTTCAGGAGTCATTAGATAGAGTCAGGGTGATTCAGGATAGGTTGAGGGCAGCTAAAATTAGGAAGAAGGCTTGTGTAGATTGTAGACTTTATCCCTTGAAATTTGGAGGTGGTGACTAAATATTTCTTTGTGTATTGCCCATTAAGGGTGCGATAAGGTTCGGGAGGAAAGGCAAGCTTAACCCTGATATATTGGACCTTTTGAGATCCTTTGCAAATTTGGAGAGGAGTCTTATGAGTTATACCTACTCCTATAGTATTTTATTGTTCCTTCAATTTTTCTATGTTTCTATATTATGGCGGTACATTCATAATGAGTCTTATGTGCTTTGGTGGACTCAATTTAGTTTGATGAGAGGTTGACTTTTGTGGAGGAGCCTATATGTCATACGGTTGAGCTCTAGAAATATTCCAGTAGTTAAGGTTTAGAGGAGACACTGCCCAGTAAAGGAGGCTACTTGGTAGATCGAGAGCGATATGTCAGCCCAATAACCTTACCCGTTCAAGGCTTACCAGTATCCTCACCTGTTTGAGGCTTAAGGTACATCCTAACCCCTTATTTTTATGGATGAAAGTTCTTTTAGTAGTGGATTTTGTAATGACCCTTCAGTCCGTTTAGAGCCTATAGTTGCCCCTACTGGAGTTGACAACTCAATTATCGGGTAGTTCATTTGGTTTTAGAGCCAATTCCCTATTTTAAAGTCTTCGCTAGTAATAATTGACTACCAGGAAAAAAGTTAAATTTAATGACCTCTTATGTCAATTCTGATAGTTCCAATAGCTTTGGAACATCTATTTTAGGCTATAGGGACCTTTGGTTTGGGTCTCAAGAATTTCAAACTTATTTTGGTATATTGGTCGGAATTAAGAAAATGACACTTGAGTGTGGGACAAACTTTTCATCGAAATATCCTTCGATGGAAATTATGACTATTTTATTGAGTCTAGAATGTTGAATTTTGTAGGGTAGCCTAGTTCATTTGGGTTCACGGGATTTCAAAAAAATTCTGAGGGATTGGTAGAGACATGAAAAAATTCCAAGTCTTCAGCTGGTGCATATGCTAAAGTGTCCCTTTGGGCGCTTTTACGGAGGCTGCATAAGTGGCCTTCCAAGAACTTTAGCAGCCTGGCCAGCCCCAGCGAGCTTCTTTAGCAACAAGCTGACCGCTAAAGTGCATGATAATTTAGCACCAGCTTGTTCGCTTTTGCGGCATGCCAGGCATAGGTGGGTACTGCTTTAGTGATAGTTGTGCGCTTTAGTAATGACTGCTAAAGTGTCCTAGTGTCTGCTTTAGCGGCACCTAGGAGCATTAAATGCCTCAATTAGCCCAATTTTCTCCCACTTTTCACATATGTTCACGAGTGAAAAACCCTAGAAAGTTTGGAAACTTGGGAGTAACAATAATAGATGATTTTGGATGTTTATGATCTTGAATTACCTATTTATTCTCTGAATACTTGCTATGTTTTCATTAATTTTATCCTTAATTTCTCAATAATTTCCCAAAATCCCTAGATAATTGGTGGGTTTATTTTAGCACCATTTGAGCTCGGAATTTACCCATTCTCGAGGATAGATATTTCTTGAGCGTAGAGAGATGTGTTGACATCCCACAAAGTGTAATTCCACAAGCATGCCCTGTATAAGATTTTTATGTAATTTTGGACTCGAAGCACAAAATGCAATATTGGTATCGTTGTTCTTGTGTTGATGAGTAGATTATTATTTTGTTTGTTTAGGATCTTACAAAGGCTCCACAAAATTTAAATTCACCAATTTAGCAAAGTTCACCAGGCTTTCTTCGGCGTCCAGGTTGGCTAGGTTTACCTTTCTTTTAGATTAAGCTTAATCATAGTATATTTATGATAATATGCTAGATTTGGGTTAGAAATTAGTTCTTGGAGGCATAATTAGTATAAATTGGATTATTTAGCCTATTAAGGAATTGTAAAAAAGATGTAATTGACTTAGTTGTTCGTTTTTTATGTAGAATTGCTATATTAGAACCAAATGTGGCCTTTTTAATATCTAGAAGAAAATTTAGATACCTTAGCCTAGTTTGGGGTAGAAATTTCCTTATAATGGATTTCAGATATTAGAAGTGGTCTCCTCCAGCCCAACATAGGCCAAGACTCTTGTTAGCTCCTTGTATACTTCTAGACATGTTGCATTATTGAAATGCATATTATAGAGGTTGAGAAGGATAGATTCATGGTACCTATGCTAGATAGGTGCTTGGGAATTGATGATAAATCTGGTTCAAGTTCGGTGATTTATGATTTTGATTTTTGATTCAATATTGATAATTAATGATTTGAGTTTTGGTTAAAGTCCAACTATTTATGCTATGAGTTTCGGTTCAATTCTGGCAAATATTGATGATGATATTAAGTTCTTGTTTAAGTTTGGCACTGAGACATTATTTATGACATGCTACGATATGAAAGGATTTGTGGTTATGATTTTGAGATACGGTTACTTAGAATGCTTTTCGAATATTATTTCTCTTTGACTATAACCTCCGAGCTTATGGATACCTGTGTTGAGTTATTTACTTTTCTGCACTTACTGGCTTATGGGGTCCAGTTTTGTAGCATTAGCTATACTTTCTTTTATATTATCATTTCGGCTTTTTTTTATAGTATTTGGAGAATTATTCTATGTTTTCTCTCTTATGTTGACTTAGAATATTTATCTTGCATCATTATTGTACTTATATTATGCCTACTGAGTTTTCGTGGCTTTAGTACTCATACTACACTTCTGTACCTTTTTGGTGCAGATCCAAGTACTAATTGCTACCATTGATGATGCAATCATGCTGACTATAGTTTAAAGACGGGGTGAGCTCTCAGAGCTGGAGTTGACCCTTTTCTCCTTCTACTTTTTCTTAGTCCTTCATTATTTGAGACTATTGTATATTTGACTATTACTGTACCCATATTTCTTTTGTTATTGGCTCTTGTATTAATGCTACTAAGTCGTGGGATGTTACTGTTATCTTATCTACCTTTAAAATTACTATTACTTGATTTATTGTTGTAAGTCTTTACTTGCAAATTTTCGGCTTTTATACCATTTTCGACCAAATTAGACCATTGTTTATAACTCCTAGCTATGTTTTGGCTTACCTATTGTTAGGATAACGTAGGTGCCATCATGACTCAAAAATCGGGTCATGACAGTACATATGGGTAATAGTGACTCAACCCTCCTTGACACTACACTTATGTTTTTGGATCCACTTATTCAACCACGCTCATTTTATTCTCCGTTATTTATTTTTAGATTAGGTTTGGTTTTTCTTTGTACTTTCTATTTTTTCTTTATTTTCTTCTTTTCTTTTTTGCTACCACACCCAAATCTACTTTGTTTTCTTAACTTCTTATTTGTACCCTTATCCAACTACGCACCCATATGATAGCCACCTCGAACTTAGGTGATTTTCCTGAGTTGAGATACATAATGTCCAAGGAGGAACCAGGACCAAAATAGGTTCATTGTAATTAAAATAGGAAAGTGAATGAGTTAATAAAAGTAAATTGGTCACTTAAGGCTCAAATTCAGGATCACGGAATACTTATTTCACTTGGTCAATCATTTAGGCTGAAAGTGGACTTATTCAAGAATGGCATGTGATCTTTTCCTAATAAACTATCCTATGACCTAAGAAAGACTAACTGGTCAATTGTTGGATCACACATACAAAGTGAACTAATTAAACACTCACACTCACATAGAACATGGTTGCATCCTCAACTACTACCTATTCTGTTCATATATTACTAAGCTACAACCATTATGTCCCTAATATAATGCCATAAAAAGACCCAACAGTGGTTTCAATCTTACATATTGATGAGACATAGTTTACAATAAAATTTTAGAATGGGTATCAACAAAAAAGTTCAGCATCATAAATCATTAGAAAAAGTTGACTGCACTAAGGTTCCTTATTTTTATCCTAATCAAACATATAAAAGTAACACAAATACAGCGAAACACATCCTAAACATGCATTCTATACTATGATAGCATACTCTAGGGAAAATATACATGACAATAAAATCCTGAGGACCATGAGAAAATAATACCATTCTCTACCAGCAAGACAGTCTAACATTTGGTCCATGAACGACATAAGAAAGTGATCCTTCTAGGTTTATGAATTCAGCTTTTGGTAGTCCATGCATACTCTCTATCTGATGGTTGGTCTCATAGGAACTAGCTCATTTTTATCATTAGGGACCACAAAGATTCCACTCTTCTTTGGTATACACTGAGTCAGGCTCACCCATTTACTGTCGATAATTGGGTAAACAACACATGCATCTAACCACTTGACAATTTCTTCCTTCATAATCTCTTTCATGGGTGGATTCAATCTTCACGGATGCTCAATGTTAGGTATACACTCCATCTTAAATTGAATTTTTTTAGTGCAATTTAGGGTGGAATTTCAAGTATGACAGCAAGGTTCCAACCAATAGCCCTCTTAAACCATTGCAAAACTAACACAAAGGCATCAACCTGCCACTCTAATAAATCTGTTGCAAAAAAACAAGCAAGGTATTGTTGTCCTCTAATATTGCAAAATGTAAATAAGAAGTATGGGCCTTTGATTCAAAAATTCAAGGCTCCTTAATAGAAGTTTGACCGGTGGAGTTTCTCTATTCTTCAAATCAAGATCTAGTCTCTTTGGTGCATAAGTGTATGATCCCCTACCAACAAGTGCATTCACCATCTCATCATACCTATTAATACCATCACTGTCATAATTCATGATCACCATTGCAAGTGCCTCAATACTAAGTCATTCCTTAATGGGTGCTACTAACGCATCTTTATCTACAGTTTTTATCACAGAAACCACATGCATATACTTTGACTGCTTCATCGATTTACATACATTATAAGTTAGCTTGCTCATCAATAAGTCTAAACTTCATCTGTTCTATGTCCATGTCAACCAAATCCCTATCCATGGCTATTAAAGGCCATCCCAATATGATAGGACCTTCAACCTCACAATCAAGAATCATAAAATCAATTGAAATATGGAAGATGCTACTTTCACCAACATATCACACAAAATACTGATTGGTTTTTTCACAATGCAATTTACCATTAAAAGTTTTATAGAGGTTAGGTGACCTCAACCCTAAATTCTTAAAGATAAATAGCATAATCAAGTTAATGCTAGCTCCTAGATCACATATGGCTCATGCAAAATTTAAAGAACCAATAGTACAAGGGATGGTGAATGCTCCCAAATCATTCTTCTTTTTAACTAAATATCGAGAGGCAATGGTGCTATAGTGGTTCTAGTTATGAGTAGGCTCAAAGCTCATTGTCCTCCACTTTGTCAGTAATCTTTCATAAATTATCATAACCCGACATCATCTCTAGAGCTTCCATAAGAGTGATGTTCAGAGATAACTTTTTCAACATAGAAATAAACTTTTTATATTTTTCCTCTACGGCTTTCTTCTTTAATAATGGGGAAAAGGTGGAGTGGTTGGGAAATGGGCTTCAATATTGGAGTGACCTCCTTACCTTTTCCTTTGTCAACATTAGCTTCTTTCTCGGCAACTAGAGTCGTATGAGAGGCCTTATCATTCATAACCAACTTTTTTACATTTTTATCCACACCACCACTGCTTATGGAGTCATTACTTATGTTATCAACCACAGGCATATATCGATCAATAATGGCCTTACCACTCTAAGTACAAATAGGTAAACAATAATTTTTATTCTTTGGATTCTCAATAGTGTTGATAAGAAGAGTACTTGGTTTATGTCGATTCAATGTGTCAAATATCTACCCAAACTGCTACTCAAGCTACTTGATAGTGGTTGCATGTGACTCTACTTTCTAGCTCAACACTGAAATATATGCCTTGATATCCTTAAGGCAACTATCTTGACTTACAAGTTTTGCAAGTAGTTCTAATATTCTTGAATTTTTAAATTCAACATCCCTATTCCCTGGCAGAACATAAAGGCCACCTATTTCCTTGAGTCATATTTCCTTATCTAGTCACCATCATGCTTACTACTCCTATCTCTATACCTATCTCCATGATAGTTTTGACCTCTGTTCGCTCATCTCGAGTTCTAAATTTCTTTATTAGACCCTTATCCTTTGGCTTAGAAACCTTTCGTTTCTCTATCAAAATCCTTAGATTCTTTCTAAAAATTCAACTTTTCATGTCTAGAATCCTTACCTTATGGATTGATCTTGGGTGTATTTATACGCCTAAGCACCATAATTTATCGATATTTTAGCTATGTTTAGAGAACAAAGTGCCTAGTTTCTTATGTTTTTACTCTACTTCTATGTAATTGAGCTAACCGATGTTATTAGCATAATTTCAGGTATTAATGAGGTAGATAAAGATATTTTGGGACTATGGAATACTAATGGAACATGAAACATGAGAGAGTAAGAGAGGTACTAATGAGGAAGATCACGGCACTTTGGGGACCTGTGGATAGCAGAGGAAACTTCACATAAAAGGAAAGCAGCTTTTGGACTAAATGTGATATATGGGAACTTTTTCCCGGGCAAACTCAATATTTTTAAATAGTTGAGGACTTAGTAGAAATTTATTAGAGAAGAATGTTATTAAAATCCTAATGGCTGAATTTTTAGAGGATTCATTATTCTGTATTTTTTTTTTGGAAAGAGCAGAGAAGGGCGGCTTAGCTTGAAAGAGAGAGAAATGTTTTCTTCTCTTTCTCTCAGTATTCGCACACCAAGATCGTTTTCTAGTTTTTGGTATGATGAATATTTCTATTGTGATTTTCATTTTATTCATGAGTAGCTAAGTTTATTAGTTAGGGTTATGGAAGCCTTGTAGCATACAATCTATTACTTTGGGTGGATAGTATATGAAAGACTACTGCTAGTTGCATAAGGGAGAATGCTAGAGAGGTATTGGGTATCTCGAGAGGTCGATCTGGCAAACATCAAAGAGATTGGTTATGGAATGAAGAGGTTCAAAAAAAGTTGGAGTGTAATAAGGTTGCTTATGCTAAGTTGGTTGATAGCAAGGGTGATGAGTAAAGGCAGATAAATAAGAAGGAATATAAGGTAAATAGAAGAGAGGTAAAGTTAGCATTTATGATGGTTAAGATAATAGCTTTTGAGAGATTATATGCAGCTTTAGAGGAGAAAGAAGGAAATA
Organism: Capsicum annuum; assembly: GCF_002878395.1. Taxonomy (NCBI): domain Eukaryota; kingdom Viridiplantae; phylum Streptophyta; class Magnoliopsida; order Solanales; family Solanaceae; genus Capsicum; species Capsicum annuum. The sequence continues at coordinate 142,829,480 of NC_061121.1, read as the reverse complement.
AGAAGTTGTATAGGTTGGCCAAGGCCAGGGAATGGAGGGCTCGCAACCTTGAGGATTACCTCATTAAGTAAATGTGGTAGTCTTATTTTCATAAACTTTTCAACGACGAGGGATAAAAGGTTTTATGTTGGGGGACTTGGAGAAATCTGAGAAGTGACATAATTATGGTTATTATAGGCATATCAAGGTTGGGGAGGTCAAGAAAGCTATTTGTAGAATGCGGCGGGGTAGAGAGATGGGTCCAAATGAGATTTCATTGGATTTTTTGAAGAGCACTAGCGGGGCAGGTTTGGAGTGGTTGACAAGGTTGTTTAATATTATTTTTAAGGCGGTGAAGATGCCTGAAGCATGAAGGTTGAGTATGATGATTCCATTGTATAAGAATAAGGGAGACATCTAGAGTTCCAACAACTATAGAGGTATTAACTTGTTGAGTCATACTAGGAAGGTTTGGCAAAGGGTGGTATAGTTTAGGATGAGAAGGATCATGGTGATCTCTGAGAATTAGTTTGGTTTTATGCCAGGTCACTCGACCACTGAGGTCATTACCCTTGTGAGGAGATTACTGAAGTAGTTTCAGGAGAGAAAGAAGGACTTCTATATGGTGTTTATTGTTCTTGAGAAGGCATTTGATAGAGTTTCTAGGGAAATTTTGTGGAGTTTCTTGGAGGCCATAGGGGTTCCCATGGCATACACTAGGTCAATTCAGGATATGTATGATGGTGTGAATACTCATGTGAGAACGGTAGGTGGAGATTCACAGCACTTTTCAGTTTTGATAGGGTTGCACCAGGGATCGACTCTTAGCCTATTTTTATTTGCCTTATTGATGGATTTTTTGATTCGACATATTCAAGTGGAGGTTCCTTGGTGTATGTTATTTACAGATGATGTGGTACTAATTGACGAGACTCTGGGTGGAGTTAATGATAAGTTTGAGATTTGGAGACAGATGCTTGAGTCTAAAGGATTTTGGTTAAGTAGAGTTAAGATAGAGTACTTGGACTGTAAGTTTAGTGATGTGTCGTAGGAGGCTGGAGTGGTTGTGAAGCTGGACTCTCAGGCCATTCAAAAGAGGGAGATTTTATAATATCTGGGGTCTATGATTCAGGGCAATGGTGAGATTGATGAGGATGTCACACATTGTATTGGGGTAGAGTGGTTAAAATAGAGGCTCACTTTGATCGTTCTATGTGATAAGAAGGTGCCCCCAAAACTTAATGGTAAGTTCTACAGATTAGTAGTCCATTCGACTATGTTGTATGAAGAAGAGTGTTGGCCAGTTAAGAACTCCCACATGTAAAATTTAAAGATAGCAGAGTTAAGAATATATGGATATGTAGAAATACCAAAAAATATAGGGTGCAGAACGAGATTATTCAGAAAAAGGTAGGAGTTGCCTCGGTGGAGGATAAGATATGAGAGGTGAGGTTACATTAGTTTGGGTACGTGATAAGGAGGGGCTCTGATGCTCTAGTGCAGAGGTATTAGACACTATCTATGGATGATTTTAGGTGGGGTAGAGGTAGACCAAAGAAATATTGGGGGGGAGGTAATTAGGCATGATATAAAGCAGTTATAGCTTACGGAGGACATAACCTTTGATAGAAAGGTGTGTAGGATGCGGATTAGAGTAGAGGGTTAGGGGGTGGTAGTGTGTCAGTAATAGTAGGTGAGCTTTTTTTGTGTCTGGAGTTTCTTATTTGTGGTGTTGTGGCTGTAGTATTATCTTGTAGATTAAGGTGTTAGTTTATTTTGCATACCATACTTGTTTATATGCACTTTTCTTTTTTTTTTGTTATACTATTAGTTTGTTTTGCATACTATACTAGTTTATATGCACTTATCATATGTGTTTGTTATGCCGTTATTGTTCCTAAGTCAGGGGTCTATCGAAAACAACCTCTCTTCTTTACTTGAGGTAGTAGTATGCTCTGCGTACACTCTACCCTACCCAGACCCCACTATGTGGAAATACACTAGTATGTTGTTGTTGTTGTTGCTCAGTCAGCCTATAGTACCTACTAAGTATAAGTAAACCGTACTCACCCCTACTGCACCCTTTCATTGCAGATCCTATTTTGAGTGTGCCTTACGATAGCTGATTTCAAGCGATACTTGGAGCCCACTTCGAGGTAGCAGTTTATCCTTGAATCCAGAGTTAACTACTATGTTCTCCTATCTATGCTATGTTTTTATTTATATTAAGATATAGAGTTGTTATTTTTTTATATCCTATATATTTGACTTTGACTTATATTAGTTAGTTTTTACACTGTGACACTAGGTTTCAGGATTATTGTATGGTATCTTTGTTATATGTATATCTATACTCTCATCTTATTTGTGTGGATTGGCTTTATTCTAGAAGCCTTATCATAGGTATTGGTGTTATTTGCCTTTTTATATTAGTATGGGTAATAGACTTACTTTTCAAGTCTTATCGCGACAAGTGCCATCATGACCTTTGGATTTTGGGTCATAATATCCCTATTGGAAATTCTTTAGTAGCGGATCAGGTATATAGAACTTGTCTAGTGACTATTCGGAAGTTTGATAATCAAATTGATCTCATTTTGCTAGATATGGTAGATTTTGATGTGATTTTAGGCATGGATTGGTTATCTCCTTTTTATGCGGTCTTGGATTATTTTTCTAGGATTGTTACCTTAGCCATGCCTAGCTTACCCCTAGTTCTTGATAGGAGACCTCTATCGAGGGATTGTGAGTTATTTCTTTCCTATGTTTGAGATGTTAATGACGAGAGTCCATTGATTGACTCTATTTCTATTGTTTATGATTTTACTAATTTTTTCCTACCAACTTATCTAGCCTTTCTATAAGAATTATATTGAAATTATTATTAACCTCAAGATAAGTAGTTGACCTATTTCGATGGCTTCTGCTAACCTAAAAGAGCTTAATAGTTAGGTTAAAGATTTTTTGGGTAAGGGCTTTATTAGATCTAGTGTGTCACCTTAGGGTACTCCACTTCTATTTTTGAAAAAGAAAGATGACTCTATGTATATGTGTATCAACTACAGGCAGTTGAGTAAAGTCAATGTGAATAATAAGTATCCTATGCCTCATATTAATAATTTGTTTGACTACCTTTAGGGTGCAATAGTTTTTTTAAGATAGAATTGAGGCCTGGTTACCATCAGTTGGGAGTTAGGGCTATGAACATCCCTAAAACATCCTTGAGGACTCGTTACGACCTTTATGAGTTATTTGTGATGTCTTTTGGGTTGAATAATTCCCCAACAACTTCTATGGACTTGATGAATCATGTTTTTACGACATATTTAGACTTTTCATGATGGTGTTTATTGACAACATTCTGGTAAATTTAAAGAGAAGGAAGGAGCACGAGCAATATTTAAGGACCGTGCTTTATACTTTGAGAGAGAATCAGCTTTATACCAAGTTCTCAAAGTGTGAGTTTTGGATTGAGTCTATGGCTTTCATGAGGCACATAGTATCCAAGGATGGTATGATGGTGGACCCAACAAAGATTGAGTTTATTAATAGTTAGGATAGACCTAGGTCACCTACTAAGGTTTGCAGTTTTGTTTGGTTGGTAGGTTACTATAGGCGGTTCATTGAGGGTCTTTCTTTTAGTGTAACCTCTATGACTAGATTAACTAGGAAAAAGTTCTATATTAGTAGTTTAAGAGTTGTGAAGCGAGCCTTTTGAAGCTTAAGTATTTTGCTTACTTCAACTCCTGTTTTGACTCTTCCAGTTGATGGCGAGGGTTTTACTGTCTATTGTGACACATTTGGTATAGGTTTGGGGTATGTATTAATGCAACAATTTGTGTTAGTGAAAATACATTCAAGCAACTAAAGGTGCATGTGTGCAACTACTCAACTCATGACTTGGAGTTGGCAGTGGTAGTGTGTGCGCTTATGATTTGGAGACATTATTTGTATGGGGTTCACTGTGAGATCTTTACTGGTTAGTATAGATTTCAATATATTATGATATAGAGGGAGCTTAATTAGATGCAGGGTAGATGGATTGAGTTGCTGAAAGACTATGATATCTCTATTGCCTACCATCCAAGCAAGCCATATGTTGTAATGAGTGCTTTGAGATGGTAGGTAATAAGTATGGGTATCTTAGGCTTCATATCTATTTTTCAATGTCCATTGGCTTTGGACATACAATCGTTAGCTAACCTGATAGTTCGTTTGGATATTTCTAACCTCTGAAAGATCATTGCTAGAATTAAGGCCAAACCTACCTGGTTGGAGCAGATTCTAGATCATCTTTTTGAGGATAGTAGGGCTCATAAAATTTGAGGACAAGTATTGAAGGGTGATTCCTTGAGAGATACCTTAGAGTTTAAGGGTGTTTTGAGGTTTGACGGTTGTATTTGTCTTTTAAGAGTTGGAGATTTGATTAATTCGATTCTTCATGAGGCTCATAGGTCTAGGTACTCCATTCAACTTAAGAAAACTATGAAATATAGGGATTTGAGGCACCACTGCTAGAGGAGTGGTATGAGGAGAGACATAGTAGCATTTGTTGCTCAATAATTTTGTTATCAGCAGGTAAAGCTCAAGCACCAGAGGCATGGTGGATTACTTCAGTAGCTACCCATTCCTGAGTGGATGTGGAAGCAAGTTACTATGGATTTTGTAGATGGATTATCTACTTCCCATAGTTTTTAAAGCATTTGGGTCATCGTGGGTTGATTGACCAAGTTTCACATTTTAGCCCCATTAAAGATTTCTTCAGTGATGAGAGGTCAGACCATGTTTATATACAAGAGGTGGTTTGCTTACATGTGGTACCGATGTCTATCATTTTAGATCAAGGATCTAAGTTCACTTCTAGCTTCTTAAGGACATTTTAGGACGAGTTGGGTACCCATATTGACCTTAGCACAACGTTTAATCCCCAAAATGATGAGCAATCAAAGTGGACCATCCAGGTCTTTGAGGACATGCTCCATCCATCCGGTCTTGGAGAACATTCTCTGTGCTTGTGTGTTCGATTTTTGGGGTAAGTGGGACTAGTTTCTACCTTTTAAGGAGTTTAGGCGTAATAATAGCTTCCATTCTAACATTCAGATGGCCACATTTGAGGTATTGTATGGTACGAGACGCTGATCTCTTGTTGGTTGGTTTGAGACTTTTGAGGCTTGTCGTTATGCCACAAATATGTTTTGTGAGTCATTGGACCGAGTTTGGGTGATTCCAAAGAGGCTATAAGCAGCTTAGAGTAGGCAGAGAAGTTATAATGACTGTAAATGTCGACCATTGATATTTTAGAGTTGGGGATAGTGTATTTCTACAATAGTTTCCCATGAAGGTCATTATGAGGTTTGGGAGAAGGGGAAAGGTCAACCCCAAGCATATTGGAACCTTTAATATTCTACAGACAGTTGGGTAAGTAAAAAATGTGTTGGAATTATGTCCTTCCCTTTCATCCATTCAGTCGACATTCCATTTATATATGTTGTAACAGTAAATACCAGATAAGTCGTATGTGCTTCGATGGGGACTCATTTCAGTTTGATGAGAGGTTGGTATTTGTAGAGGAGCCGATGTACTATTTGGCCGGAGATGTCGACGATTGTCCTCTTGGGACATTCGAGTAGTTAAGGTTCAATGGCATCACTGTCCAGTCGAGGAGACCAAGCGTGATATACAGGCCTAGTATCCCTACCTATTTGAGCCTTCAAGTACTTTCGTATCCTTTGAATTCAGGGATAAAAGTCCTTGTAGTAGTGGATGTTATAATGACTCTCCCAGTCATTTCCATCATTTTCCTGCATTCTTTGTATCATGAGCATTCTTATAACTACCTCAAGTTATTTATAACTTGTTGGGACTGACAACTCAGATATCGAGAAGTCATTTGAGATTCTTTTTACTATCAAACGTGTTGTGGAATAGTTATATTCAATTTGAATTTGGTAATAAGATAAACACCCTTATAGAGTGATTTTGATAGTTATAAAATTCTTTAGTTATGATATATCTATATTATTTTATACATGTTCTACATCTTATTAATATTTAAGTAGAGATAGTGAATCTTGGTATGAGAAAATATTATTATTATTAATATTATTATTATTACTACTACTTTTACTACTATTACTATTACTATTATTATTATTATAATTATTATTATTATTATTATTATATAATAGAAGTTTTAATAGAAATAATTTTCTATTAATTATGTTATATTCCAAATATTGCATTTATTTTACCAAGAACCTATGTAATACCCGAATGTAAGTATAATGGGATGATTATTTCATAACACAGCATCCCCCACTCCACGTGGAGTTGAAGCGGTTGGACACTATTCACTTAGGTTCTGGGATACTGCCACATATCAAAATTATCCTAACTTTAGTTAGTATATGTGGGACGGTTATATTTGTTGTCAAAAAAGAGTTCATATCTCTTGTATATATTTGTATTCATCCACAATCTTAATCATCTTAGAGAGAATTTAGTGGAAAATATATTTCAAATTCAAATTATTTTATCCTGGAAAACAAAATTAATTATGTACGTCAACTTATTTAATCTTGATTTAAATGGGGCACCCTACAGAGGCTTCTCAGAGGGACTTTTAGATTACGAATCCAGGTAGGTTAGACTTACCCTATCTTTAAATTGAGCTTATTTACGGTAATTATGAGAAATTATGATAGTTTTGGATAGGAAGTTGTAGTTTGGATGTCGTTTGAAGTAGCTCATACCTTATTTATCAGGTTAGGGCCCCATTCCATTAAATTTTGGTTCCATTATCTTTTAGTATAATGTAGTACTTATGAGCTTAGTGCGTAGTATTAAGATATGAAACCTTGGATTCATCCCTTCTTAATTAAGATATGTGAATGTTTATTTATATGCATTTCAGTATGATTCAGGACCTGCATATACTTTATTTTTGTCTTTTATTGTAAATTTTGGCTCCACCTTGGCATCGGTTATGATATGGTTTGGGTTTTAATTTTATAGATGGGTATGGTTACTATGAGTTTTGGTTCAAGTCCAACATCTGGTTATGATATGATCTGGGAGTTTTGGCATAGATTACTATTGCTCTGGGAGTTGTGGTTCCTCAGACTACTGGTCGAGTTATGCATCTAATTATGAGTTCTATTATAGATCATATATGTGGACTCTTGTTATTACCCACTATTTCTAATTTGAACCAGTGTTGTCTCCCAAAACTGCACCCCTAAGAAGCTAAATCCTATCGATGTCAAATATGATAACCCAACAGAGGTTACGTCAAACCCACATGGAATAGGACAAATATCTCTCATGAATCGTCTAAAGTGTCTAGAAAAATACAAAAAAGTAAATAGGGCGGTTTTTCTACGAAGATAGTAAAGTTGAAAAAAGTCTTGATAGATTTAGTTGAAATCAATCAGAGATGAATACTAGGATTGTGTTCTATCTGACTTTCTAACTCTGTAGACTTATCATGATTAATTCGACTATCTCCGTTCTCTGCATACATAATCAGATAAGACATGTATCACCAACTGTCTTGTGAAAACCTTTGTTTAATTTAACTTTTCACCTTGTGAGTCTCGGAGTATCGCCTTACTCAACCTTGTCTTGGATCCTAGTTCAACTATCCCATTTTTGATGTCTAGTTGATTAGACAAGGGTTGGTATCCTTGAATTACTGCTGTGATCCGCTTTTCCTAATATCAACATCTCTTGTGAAGCTGATTTCGAATAGAGGCAAATTCTTAAAATCTGCAATAGTTAAGAAAGCATAGAAACCGAAAAAGATCACAATACATACATAAACACTGATTTAGAAGGACCTCACACTTTCTCTACATTGTTATTCTTCTAGGATTCCCACCTCCCTAGCTAGGTGGTTTATCCTCTCATGTTTGTAAGAATATCTATGGAATTCATAAAAGAAAGCATTAGATTATTCTCGAAATAATTTAAGAAGAAAATCAAGAATCTCAAATTAATAATCAACCAAATAATCAAGAACAATAGATTCAGAGATCAAAAGTCGAATCTTAGAATAAACATATGTTTGTGGATCTAAAGAGTGCATAAAAGAGCATACAATAATACAAAAATATCAAAATGGTATTTATAGAATACATCAAAACCCTAAAAATTCTAACCAAAATGAATAAGGAAAATGAGGTCAGTGACCACTAACGGACCCACTTACGGGCTGTAAGTGGTACGTATATCCCATAAGTAGGTGTCCTAAGTGTCAAACATCTTCAGACCTGCAAGATTTCTATGCAAAAATGAACTTATGATGGCGTAAGTGGTACTTATGCCATAGAAGTGCCCCTTTGTAACTATCATAAAAGATCTTTAAATTTTAGATTCTTGGATGTTTTTCTTTTGACAACTATGGAGGGGCCCACGACCTTCGTAGGTACCACTTACGATACGTAAGTGGTCCGCCTACACTATTTCATCATCTTTTCTTTTCTTCATCTCTAAAAACCTATTTTCTTGCAAAAGAAACACAACAAAACATCAAATCTAACAAAACAGACCCAAGTACTTGAATATTTTTCAATTTTAAGCATCAAAAGTGTCATGAAATGATGGAAAGTCAACACCCTCAACTTATAATGTTTTCATGTCCTCAGGGAACAAACACATAACAAAACTATATAATGATGCTTAACTAAGAGAAAACTAAGCTACGTATGGCAGTCAACTCAATTTCAACAAAAAACACATTACCCCCACCTATTTTTGAATTTTCTAATCCGACTGTGCGGATCTATGTAACCCGACAATGAAACACAAAGTAATCAAGCTATGAAATTACATTATAAACAAATAATCAAGTGGATAATTAAATTACATTACTCAAACAGATACGCAGTTAACAATACAACCCACGTACCCACACACCAAAGAAGTCCCACTCTTAAAGTATAATCATGCATATTAATGCAGAGACGATAACAAGAAACTCAAACTCACAAAATAAGTTCCAATCATTATGCATAGAATACCATAGGATTTCCCTTATTTTCTTTCCATTAGTTTTTTAGACAGATGGACTAGGAGCACTATTAGACTTTATTCGGCTTTTAATGTAGGATTTGGGCCTGGTATGGTAAATTTGGAAATTAGTGACTAACCTTTCTTGACACTATAATTACATTTGGGGTTCACTTCTCAGCCACACATTTTCTTTTATTCCTCCCTTATTTCTCATTTATTGCTTATTCAGGTTGGGTGTAGTTTCTTTTATTCTTTCTTTTTTGTTTTTACCACACCCATCCCTACTTTATTTCCTCTTTTTAAAAGCCTTCTTCATACTCAATTATTAATTACACAGCTCTAGGATAGCCACCCTCAACTTAAAAAATTTTCCTGAGTTGAGGTGTATAATGTCCAAGGAGGGACCAGGGCCGAAATAGGTTCATTATAAATAAATAGAGAAGGTGAAATATGAAAACGAGAAAATAGGTATATGAACGCTCAAAACGGGGATCAAGGGATACTTTTTAACATTTGGATGGTTATTTAGACTAAGAGTGGAAAAAATAAAAATGGCCTATGATCACATCCTAACCAACTATCCTACAACCTAGGCAAGACTAATCGGACAAGTTTTGGATTAAATGCACAAAGGGAACTAGGTAAGCATCTCTCTCACACACAGTACATGGTTATATTACAGGCTACTACCTATCTAGTTCATACAAATGTTAGATATAATTTTTTTGTCCCTAAGTCCTAATGCCATATCAAGATTAATAGTGCTCACACGTATAAATAGATCACATAGTTCAAAACAAACTTGTTTCTGGAAGGGTATCATTTTTTCTAAAAATATTTGAACACAATTAAAATACATCTACTGCCCTTAGGTTCTATATTTATTCCTAGTTTAACATAAACAAACCATAAAAAATATACAACAAAAAATAACCTAAACATATCGTCTCTACTATGAACAAACTCTGAGGAAAATAGGCACGATAATAAAAAAACCTAATAGGACATCTTGACCCACAAGTAACCCCACCCCTATCAACTAGACATGCATTATCCCCAATGCATTGGGCAGCTACAAATCAAGAGAGTTAGGAACATACCTATGGCACCTTAGGAGTGTAGATCTGACATCAATCACATTAACATGAATTATCACTAATGCAAAAATTACAAGATACCTTAATTTTCCTCCCAAGCAGTGGCTGATTAAACATCACAAAATGACATAGGTACCTTGATTAATCAAACATCATCAAGTTAGCCGAAGGGTTGGCCTCAACAGTCATCAACACATTTTATTACTGAAACCACCCTCATTTCATTCCATTGCTTCATGGTTATGTGAACATTAAAAGTGACTTACTCATCATTCAATATGAACATAAGCTCACCCTGTCCATATCCACCAAGACTCCACCCGTGGCTAAAAATGGTCTTCCTAAAATTATGGTTATCTCAAAATTAACTTCATAATCCAAGACAACTAAGTCTGCTAGAAAGATGAAGTTGTCTAATTTTTCCAAAACATCAAATAATATGGCCATGGGCATTTTCAAATATGATCTTCCATTAATAACCGCATCGTTATTTGTTCAGGAGGTCTCAAGACCAAATGATTGAACACTGCAGCGGCATCAACTTAATGCTTATACCCAAGTCACAAAAGCTCTGACAAATCTAGATGACCTAATCTTATAAGGAATAGTGAAGGCACTGAGGTCATCTTACTTTTACATGAGTGATCATGATGTAATTGTACTAAAAATAATGTAAACCACCAATATCCTCATAAATTACAGTTCGCTTCTTTTTCACCAACTCATTCATAAATTTCGCATAGCCAGGCATCTACTCAAAAGCTTCTAAAAGAGGGATATTCACACTCAATTCCTTTAGCATAGCAATAAAATTCTTATACTTTGCTGCTTCTATTTTTTTTTAATCTTTGAGGAAAGTGGGGGAGGTAGTGGAATGGTCTTCACTACAGGCTCAACTTTCTTTCCTTTATATTTATCTTTCACAACTCATTTCCCAATGCCTGTATATTTTTGTGATGACTCACCACCAGTCATCAACTTTTTAGATTTTGATTTGGGTGCATCATCAATATAAACAATAACATCTCGTACCTCATCAACTATAGGCATAGAGGGATAAATAGTTTCCTTCCTACTCTTAGTCGTAATGTCTAAACAGTGACTGTCATTCTTTAGAATCAGCACTGTATTACTTGGAAGGGTGCCCAGTTTACATTGATTCAAAGTAACCATTATTTGAACAAACTGCTGCTGAAGCTGCTTAATCGCAGTATCATATGATTACACTTTCTGGCTTAAACTTGAAATATCTTCCTTAATCTCCTTAAGGAAACTATGTTGAATCTCTAAACCCTTAACCAACTTAGTAACCAATGCCTTCATCTTTGAATTAGTATAACGATCCTACAGTGGAACATATGCACCATTCTTTTCCTAATAATTATTCCTATGCTTTAGGTCATTATTTTTTTCTCTACTCTGATCTCTATATTGATATCCATAATAGCTCCAACATTAATTCCCTTGATTTGATTCAAACTGTCCTGAGTAGACCCTTGTCCTTTGGCTAAAAAATCCACCAATTTTCTATCTAGATACTTCACCACTTCTTCAATATCAGAATCATACAACCTAGGTTCATTACATTATGTGCCCACAACATTTACTTCTTCAGAATTCAGAGTTGAAAATTGTTTAGTAAATGACCCAATCTCCATCCTCAGCTACGCAACTTCTTAAGAAATTGTATCATATACAATTCTCTACTTCATGGAAGAACCAATAGCATACATACCAATGCCTCTTTATGCCTCCAGAGTATGCAATTTTAAATTGGTAAGAGGGACCTTATCTAAGATTTTCAAAGCTACTTCCTAATATAAGCTCATGAATGCCCCATTGATAATAGTATCTACAATAGCTTTGACATTGACATATAGGGTCCGATATAATATCTCAAGCAAATTTCTCCCTAAAATCTTGTGATTGGGCACTACCATCAACTTTTCTTAAAATCAACCATGCCTTATACAGTGGTTCAGAATGCAATTGCCTGAATTTATAGATCTCATCCTTTACCTACAATGTTTTGGCAGGAGGAAAAAATTTGTCTAAGAACTTTTTTCGCAACTCGTTCTAATTAGTAATAAACCCAGCCGGTAGTTCCCCTAACCATAGTGTTGCTTCACCGGTTAGAGAGAATGGGAACAATGTGAGTCTCAAAGCTTCTTGACTAACCCAGGTTTATTATATGAAGTACAGATCCCAAAAAATTCATGATGTGTATTTTTGCGTCATTATTCAACAAACTAATAAGCGCACCCTTCACATTGAGGAACTGAATCATAACAATCATGATATTGAACTTTAACCCTCAGGGAAACTCAGGAGAAGTGATTGCTACTATTTCAATAAGCTCAATATGTCCTAAGCCATCCTATGGATCATCATATAATGTCAAGTACTGATAAGATGAGAGCACATAAGCTCTTTCTTTTCTACCTCTATCGAGTTTTGCTAGAACCTCTACTTTCTTTCTCTGCCTATCCTCTTGAGTGGCACGATAGACAACTTCATTATCTCTTATCGCATTTGCTTTCACTAGTTACCACGTAGTCATTTGTGCAACTATCTCTTAAACACCATTTGAAGGTGTTGGAGGCAAGTCAATTAGATCATTTGAAAACCCCTCATGATGAGCTTTACGATCGTGTTTTGCTGTCCTACAATTCTGTCATAAAGTACTTTCAAGCTCTACTTCAAGTGGGATCAAAGTATTTCCTTCACTCCTAGTACTGTTATACACCAGCATACACCCCAAGAAAAATATAAAAGTAAAATCCAACAAACTCAACAACTTAAATCAATCGATCTGTAATTGTATTCCCTGACAAGGATGCGAAAATTTCATTTCTCCAAAACCTACACCTCTAAGACGTATAATGCATTCAATGTCAAATATTAAACCAACAGTGGTTGGGGGAAAACCCAAAGGGAATAGGCCAAATATCTCTAATAAATCTGCTGACATGATGGAGTAGGTGCCATCATGACTCATAATTAGATCGTGACAATTTCATGATTTCGATATGTTATATATATTCAGGGATGTAAATGGGATGAGTGATTGGCTTTAGGTCTATGCAATAATCAATGTCATGAAAAGTGGCATACTAGGTTTATCATCAGGAAATATCTCTAAAAACTCACATACTGGAATGACACTTAAGGTTATTTTCTACATTTCCACACTTTTTGCCATTTAGAGATTTTCTATAGCTACCTCAAGTCATTTGTCACATGCTCAAGCTGATAGATCAGTTACCGAGTAGTTTGTTTGGTTTTTAGAGTCAATTTCTTATTTTGAAGTTTTCACTGATAAAGATTGGCTATTAGGCATAAACTTCAGGCTAACAATCTTGTGTGCCAGTTCTAAAAGTTCCATCAACTTTCAAACATTAATTTTAGGCTAGGGGGACCTTTGGTTGAGTCCCAAGGCTTTTAGACTCATTATGGGATATTGATCAAAATTTGATAAAAGTGTCTCTTGGGTGGGGCCCACATTTCATCAAAATGCCCTGAATAGAAATTTCAGTGGTGCCATTGAGTTCAAAATGTTAAATTTTATAGGGTATAATATTTTTTTTTTCATTCACTGCATTCCAAATGAATCCAAGATGTGAACTAATTCGTTTGAATTCACAACATTCCAAATGAATCCAAGATCTAGTTCACCAAATATGCTAGTACACACTTTTTCTAGAAACTTTGGTCAAACTTAGGTTCATTATTTTATGTATATAAATAATATACTCCAACTCAAAAAGTCACAAGTATACCCGAACACCAGTTCAGATATATTCAACTCGCAAATAGGCATGAAATCTACATCAAGTCTATGAATACATTTTAAATTATAATCTACCTTAAAACACAAGACTAAAAGCTCTAACCTACTAAAGCCTTTCTCTTATATCTTTAGATTTTCGTCGAACTAAAAATCTTAAACAAGGAGTAATAAACATCTAACTCTTCATTTCTAGTTATTAGCAATTACAACCCATTTATTTCACCCTAGTTCATAACTTAAAACACCAATTCAAGGGTTTCCCACCCATTAACTCGCCCAAATTCCCCATGTTAACAAGGAAGGATTTTATATTTGGAAGTGAACTCTAACAACCTAGAACCATTTATAATTGATTATATTTAACCAAAGGCAACTCTCCCATATTCCTCAATTTTAGGGTTTAACCCATGAATTCCTCTATAACTTGTAATTGTAGTGATTTTATAGATTAAAGAAATTAATGTATGTACTAAGGAAGAAATAATCTTACCTCAACAATGGAAATCACCCAAATAAACTGGAAATCACTCTCTAAAGCATAAGGATGAGCTCCTTGGATACTTTTGAGAAATGAAGCCAAAAATTGGGAAAACAGGCATACTAATTGATGATGATTGTTAAAACAAACATCGGTCTGCTACGATGGTCCTATTGTGGTGAGCAAGTAATTTTTATGGTTCTAGTGAGTGTCTTCTTTCAAACAATTTTGGTGTTCAGCTACCCACTTCAAAAATCCTATTATGGAGAGTAGTTTCCCACAATGGTTGTCCAAAGAAAGTCTTAACTAACTATCATAGCGGTGCAAAAAAGCTTGAAGTAGTAGTTGGTGGATTTAATAGCTACTTCAATCTTAGGAAAGCCTAAACTAGGTGTCACAATCAATTCGCAGCTATTCACTCAATACCTACATGTTGTGCAAAAAAGAAAAGCAAGGGTGAGTATGAAAAATGTGCACTTAACAAGAATCATTGACAACCAACCCTAATCCAGAGTGATAAAAAGGACCACCTCACCAACTATCCAAATTACACCAAGTAAACTTGCACTTAGCAAAGGCCCGACCTAATCTAACAAATAAAACAATTAGCAAGGTAACCAAACTAGTTCAATTAATGCATACACATACATGTTTAGCATCAATAGTAGTAGTAATATGTCCCACTAGGATAGAATTTCACCAACACAATATTATATCCACTCACTATTCCAAACAAGCAATACAAAATATGATATGGAATATGTATATCACATAGCCAGTGGATGTGGAGCAATATTCTCAATGGATTAAGACATAATCAATACACAACATATAATAAATATCTTAACCATAATATCACCCAAGATAATGTGCAACGCAATACAATATAGTGATATTAGATGAAATGCAATGTCCAAAGTACAATGTTGCATACACCTTGTAAGTCTAAGCTTTAGGAGAGGACCCATGGGGGGTTTATAACCCATATACTATTACAACCTCATCATGTGACCTTGTCGGCTTTTCCATTAGATAAGGCATTTATTAAAGGAGGTTTATTTTTAATTCTAAACATATTATTTTTTAGTAGTACCAATTCCATGGATGATGTGATGAATGTATATGCACACATACAGTAATGTCAAGCCCAAATGTAATGCAAAACACATCAAATCATCTCAACAGGAAATGACTATAAATAAATACATTTAATTATTAATGAATTAGGGTACAATTCCCCACATGGGAATCATAATAATAATAATAAGAAAATACTCAAACAAGACCAATATCAGCCCCTCATACAGGCACTACAATGATAATAATCCCTCAAAACAATAAGTTGTCACAAGCCCCAATAGTGGCATCATGATAATGATAATCAACCAAATCCAATAATAAGGTTAGCACTATCTCTCATGGGCATCAAGATAATAATAATAACCTAAATTAATAATTAGGTCTACCCAGTCTTATAACAGGCATAAGAATGATAATTTACCCACAAAATGTAAAAATTAAGAATTATCCCAAACATATTAGCCAAAAAAGAGAATTTTCATACCTTTTCCTTATTATAAAACATGTAGACTCAAATAATCAATAATGAAATACACTCATTCAACAAGAATGTTCAGAAGTTTATCTTTATTCATAATACATTGTACTTACACCAGATTCCCTCTATGTTTATCTCTGTCATTTTTCGGTATAATTTTTTGTCCCCCTAAGTAGTTACTAAACCCCGATTAGTCCATCATTTTATACGAAGCACTAACTTAAACTCTCAAGTGATTCGACACTATCAATTTATGCATAATCAAAAGATCATTTATCAACAAGTAGAGAGAATAATCAAGATGGTTAGTTTATTACTTTTAACCCATTAATATACTTTGGTACCAGTATATATGCTCTCCATGACATGTATATAGTATCCTCAAACATCCAATCACTCACAACCACAAGTAATTCAGACATAATAAATAAAATCCTAAAAAAATTGTTTAGGTAAATCTCAAGTTGCCTAAAAAGAGACCGTAAGTCCAAACAACAACCCAAAGAATTAGATGGAAGCTCTAAACACTCAAATTTCCACCGAGCATGTTCAATCTAATAAACTATGAGATCCATACATAAGTACAAGAATAACATTATCTATATAGATATATGTTGGTTTCGAATTCACGATCACCTAGAAGTCAACACAAAGAATAAAAGGGTAAAACCATATTTTTTTAAAAAACACATTACCTATAATCTAAGAGTCTCAAATATAAAATTCCATCAAAGGTAGAGTTGAAATTGAGTTTAAAAACATTGAATAATCAAATTTTAGTTTTAATAGGAAAATTCCAAATCCCCATTATCAAATATAGTATAAAATGAGAAATTTTGATAAACTATTATCAAAAAAAGTTTACCCATAATACGAGGACCTTATCCCAATTATCAATAATATTCTATCTCAAATCGGTCAGAAAAGAAAATCTTTTGATTTCATGACTTTGGATTTTAAATCACAACTTTTTGAATCAAAATTATTTAAAACGAAATGGATATTCTTGACAAATGAGCAAAGTTTAGGTATAATCATATACCTAATGATTTTAGGAGAAAAATCATCAAGAATTGCCTTAATCCAATCATCCTAGCTACAAAAATGACGAACATAAGGTTTTGGACCAAAGTACGGATTTTATTTAGTACAGGGGTCATTCACTCTATGTGCATGCACCACCTAATCTGCCCACACTATGTCCAATCTTGTCTTCTTAGTATGCACATGGTGGTGCCTCTTTCTGTGCAAAGAGAAGGCAATAACAAATAGGAAAAATGATAAATGGACCCTCAAAATGCATTTCGAACATTATGAATAATTCCAAAGTTTGTTACTAGGACAATTTTGATGTTTGGGAATCAAGAAACAATCAAAATCACCAACCAAGGTCGTTATCAATAAGTTACCTCCAAAACCAACTCTTGGCAACTTAAAACCAATTTCTCTCTAAAGACTCATAATAAAAACAAAAGCCTCTAAACTTGAACCAACCATGCTACTAACCCAAATTTGATATTCCAAAGATGATAGAACTGACAAAATCCATAGTTTAACCCTTGGATCACCAAATGTTGATCAAAGTCAACTATAATAACTTAAAAACATCTAAAATTTTAAAAATCACACAAAAATCTCTTGAACACATCAAGGAATCATGACATCCACTTGCAACTCGCACATGCTATAAGGAAACATTGGGGAAGGGAAATATGGTCAAAATATAGAAAACTTTAACAATCACTATAAGAGTTGTTAAAATAATACACCTTCCTATAGGTTTTCTCCATAATTTCATGAACCTAGAATTCTATCATTCTAGAATTTTACCATAATTTCCCATAATAATACTTCTAGCAGAAGAAAAGATTAATCAATATAAAGGGGGGTGATTATCTTACGTCAACTAAGAATTTTCACCCTGGCCTTGGGAAAATTACCCCTCTAGGGAAATGTAATGATATTTTTAAGTTTATGACCTAAAACCCCATAACTTAGACATAAAACACTAACTTCGGCCAATACAGGACCTATGGTTGCTACAATGGCCTCACTATAGTAGACCTACGATCGCAAAAGTGGACCTTCCTTGAAATAGTTTCCTGCATGGAAATCCTTTATTAAAATGCCCATAACCTTTTACTGCTGAATTAGATTAACTAATGGTCAGTGGAGTTATAAAAATGACTTGAAGATATTTAATTTGGTTGTCCTTAGGCAATATAACTCTTCATATTATAAGAGTGGTGATCATTTAAAGTTGACCCTAGTAAGAACTTATACTGAAATTCAATCAATAGAGATGCTTTCATCTCGAATTTATGCTAAGGGTTTTGTACGACTTTAATCCATATCTAATGTACTTCCATATTAAGGAATTGGCCCTTACACCTATGACAATTAAGATTCTTATGCTTTTTATGATATTTCAATAATGATGGATTGATCATTACATGAGATACCAGTTAACCAATCAATCATCCCTAAAAAGACATAGGTGAATAGGTCGAAGAGGTCAAAATTAGAGGACATCACTCTTAGGGATACATACAACACCTTTACCTACCCTACATCTACTCCTTTACTAACTTATAATATTTAACACTCGACCTCTCTACAGAAATAAAGAGGTGCAGAATCAAACTATACACACAAATCAAGTTATTACTCTTACATTGGTCTAGGAATAAATCATTTGAATTTAAAGTAGAATAAGGTCAAAATTGAGAATATGGTGATTTAACTATTGACGAACATTACAATGATCATAGTGTAGTGACTAGTGGCTCGATACATGGGTCCTACTACATCCACCAATTTAATGCTACAACAATCCCATTATGGAGAATGGAGGTCTATAAAAATAGTCCTCTATAGAACCTCGTTGACTGCTACAATGGTCGACTAACTATTACAACAATCATGCTAAAAGGTGTAGGGTCTACTAGAATGGTGACTAGCAGAACTTGAGGGAACTTGCAGATATTCCCTATTTCACAACACACACTTGGAATTACGATGACATATATTTATCCTATCCCTGCAAATTCCATAACAAGAGTTGTATGAATCTAATTATTATTTCGAAAGTTTCTATGGCCTATTATGTCCCTTAACTAGCATAATACAAATATCAAACCATCAAATGCTACACCTAGAGATATAAATGATTTCTAAACTACACAACAACAAATTTTCATTAGAAATTGACCAACCCTGATATTTTATCAACTCATCCAAGAGAAAACCCTACTCCAACACACACCCTAACCAATGTTATAACAAATATAGAACTACCAAATACTACACCATGTTTTATCCTCAGGATATCTAAGTTATGGATCTTTTTCACACCTCAATAGTCAAAACACAATAATAAATCATCTATTGTACAAACACATAACTATGAGTTTTATTAACACATATATTGTCCACAGATATAACTATGTCCTAAATAAGCCTTCATAGTAACCTAGTTTAAACATACATTACTTTTCCCACTAACTTTACTGTTGATATTATCAAAATGAACCTCAGATATTCTAGGTCAAGAAACTTTACAACCCTATATAAATCATTTGATAAACTTATAATTTCCTAGTACAACAACAAGTCTCCCAACAAATTTGAAGAGTTCAATGAAAGTCAGCAAACATTATTGACAGCGCTCAAGCGCACACACAAGTGTAAGTGGTCTTATCAAGTAGTAAAATAGCTTTAATAAAGCGCTAGTATCGATCTCCTAAGGAATTGCATTCGCCGACTATCCAATTCTAGTTCAACAATATAGAAAAAGTTAACAATATAGTTTTAGAATTATAAACTAAAAAGAAACTAAACTAATGCAAAAAAGTAATGACTTTGGATAATTAAAGGATAGAAGCCTAGGTTTAAGGCTTACGAACAATCATACTACATTATTGAACTTCTTTCATTAAATCTCTTACATTGGTTGTTGATTCATAGGGTTAATCGCATGATCATGGTCTCCCAACCTCTAACCATTTACCTAACTTGGATATTACAACTACATCAATGAGTGGGGACGTAATAGTCCAATTAAGTTCTTTAACCTATCATCCTACGTGTGATTTAAGTAACGCTTATAGGTACATCAATGTCCTAGATGCTAATTTGAAATACTTATTTCATAAAAGACTACGAACCTTACCTTACTTATTCCCATGTTCTATAGCCCTATTCCCTCTCCCGAGATTACAAGGTTGACAATTGATGTATTCTAAGGGTAGCTAATCCTTAAAATAGTTAACACAGGAATAAACAAATAACCAATAATGATAAGCAACTTAAACGAACTCAATTAAAAACAAAGGTAGTCATGATCTTGGCCTTAACTTCAAAGAGGGATTTTAGTAATTAATTGAAATATTCATCAACCAATCCCTTTGATTGATGATACAAACCATATTGAAACTAAATTAAAGATTGATAAAACCTAAAAAAAAGTTGTAGTAGCCTCCAATGCTCCAAGATGTCCCAAAGTGATTAAAAACGTGTACAAAGTTGCAATTATAACAATAAGGTAATCATAAGTCATGTGGGAGAAGGAATCAATGAAAAAGTGCAGGGGTGGAGAGATCATGCACCACAATCTTTAATCCATAGCAATAGAGCATGCAACACATGCATTATTCCGCCTAAATAGAGCATGTGACGCACTCTTTTCATAGGTACACACTTTTGGGTGCCTTCTTAGTATTTTGGTGTGTAGCACGCACCAAGATACTTTCCAATGAACCGTTACTCGCCCAAGACATTTCAGGTGTCCAAATTTGTATTAAGTTGCGTATTGTGCTTCTGTGATCCATTCCAAGCCATTTTGAGTTGTTTCCACTTGATTTCAAGCTTATACATCCTTCATTTATCATTATAATCCATTAAACAAGCATATTATAGCATTAAACACAAAAATTTAGAGCTCAAAACAACACAACATCCAAGATTGAGAACTAGAAACACGAGCTAAGCATAGGCTTCATTCACTTTGATTTCTAACTTATTGTTTTAACTCTTGTCTTGATTCAATTGACCCTTGAACATTAACAAAAAGTTTTTTCACATAAAAATACACAATAACAACCTTAAGAACTCATTAAACACGTTAGAACCCAACACGATAGAATAGAAAAACACCTAACTCAAGCCAGTCACACTAGTTTTCTCGGTTGACTTCTAAATGATCAATTTGAATCAAAACTTGTGTGAAAACACTATTAATCATTGTAAAAACATACATGGACACTTCGATGCAGATTTATATCATTATAAACACATTAAGAACACAAGTTGCTCTCAAAAAAAGGCTAAATAAGCTAGAATAGTATCACTAGAATGCATAACTACACCAAACATCACCACCCCACACTTAAAGTCTTGTTCATTCTCAAACAATTCTTAACTCTAAGCATCATAAGTTGAGGAGACTCTACACGTATATGAAATGCAAGGCACTCAATCTAGTACTACAATGACTATATGGAATACAGGTTTACACCACTAAGCATGTTATACATAACTGAAAGCTCAAGAATCCTACTCCAAAGCAGCCTAGCCTCTAAAACATACTTAATACATGGCAAACTCATTCATATTGTTCAATATAATACATCTTACAAATCTCCCACATTCATCAAACATGTGCCCTCGCAATAAGAGAGTTACCCATAAACACTCACAATAATGAAATTATCAAAATGGGTATACAAATCAAGTTACGCTCACTCTCACAGAGATTTAACAAATTACACATAATGAACCATAGGCTTGACCTTAATGTCATATTCCACTAATATTAGAATGTGAAATTTAGGATCAAATAGGTCTTTTTTGGGTTGTAAAGTAGGCTAAAGTACGGGTAGGAACTATTTTAGCCAAGAATAGTGTCTATCTTTCCTAAGAGATTTAATGCATCACAAATTTTCACATAAAACCACCTTTAAAAACCTATTCACACCTTTTCCATCTACCTATATCTTTTTGTTTTGCCCCATCTCTTTTAAGCATTTTTACAAACACATAATGAGCGTATTGTTTATTCCTACAAGATTCATTTTCTTCTTTTTCACAATCATGGGAATATTTCTAACACCATTTACATCACTTCCAACCACCGCACATCAAATACCAACACCAATAACTATTACCTTGGGGCATAAATTTTACCTTTTTCCTCTTATTTCTCAAACTCCTTACTCAATTAATTTTTTATTAAAGCGCCTAAGAGCTTTTGGATCAAATTAAGGTCAATCAAAAAAGGGATTAGGTTACTTATGAGGCTAACAATGAAAAAGATAAAGGCACAATGGGGTTTAACTAGGATAATGCACAAGGGTATGTCAAAAAGAAGGTATAAAATAAGGCTATCAAAGATACCTATATCTTCTCCTAAACTCACAATCTTTATTTCACTTTACACATACACCAAGAAAGTTCTAGACATCACATACAACAAGGAATATAAAATTAGTCACACACACATGAAACATGCTCAACTAACACAGGATCATCATAGGCTCTTACTCAAATAATAACATGAATTCAATTTTAAGCCAACAAGTACAAGAGTCACAAACATGAGTTTATGACTCTCAAAAATAGCAATTCCCTCAGTTAACATGATTTTACCAAATAAAAAACTTGTACCATGCATACAAAATAGCACCAACAAGAAAATCTTACACAAAAATTTTAAATTAAGCCAAAAATTAGAAATTTCTCCACCACACACTTAAAATCTACTCTGTCCCCAAAGTGAACTTTAAAGTAAGAGATAGAAATACTCCTAGAGGTCTATAGTCCTAGCTAGTAGCATATTTTTGCATCACGGAGATCTATGGACCCCATGCTTAGTCTTTTCCATGCTCCTTAGCTCAGGTTTCCAGTACTCAGACTTTTCATCAACCTGCGACTCAATCAAAAACAAAAACTACGTTAACAAAAAACTAAAAACTAAAAAGAAAACATACCTTAGCTTGGGTTTCCTCCGAAGAAGCACCTAATTTAGTGTCACGGCACGGCCCAATCAACTTTTTCCTCTACTCGAAGGATATGAATTTCACCCTCAATATCATATCCATCTTTTTTCCTCTCTCATAAGGAGGTGGTACAAAGATTAAGGAACCGAGTAATGGATGATGCATGGTAAAATATTTATCCTTGAGGTGAGTTGTGTTTTTCTGTTGCTTATCCAGTGAAAAATCAAGAATATAGGATTCTAGTTCCTCATCTTCACACTCTTTTATTATTTTAAATGATTACAAAGACAAGACATCATCTACACAAAATATAGAAAAGTTCTTTGAGTACGGCCAAACAAATCCTACTTCAAAATTTACACTATCCTCAACACCTTTACTCTTATTCACTTTATCAATTTCAATCTAAAGAGAAAGAGGACAGTCGAGTGGCTATGATTCTTATGGTGGTAGTTGTATCTCCTCAACCTGTGCAACAACTTTAGTTTTCAAGTACTCAAACTTCCTCGAATTATCAGCAATCGATTGGGGAGTGAACTCCACATCTACCTCCTTGGTTTACTTTAGAGGTTCTTTATTGAGATGTGTACCATTTCTCAAAGTGATTACAATTATTTGTTCATTGTGACTTGGCAAATCATCTTGAGGACTGGTATTTTGTACCTACTGCATTTGCCCTATTTGCATCTCCATGTTCTTTATGGTAATCTGCTGACTCTCTAGGATGGACCCATTACTCTTTATATCTGCTAATTTGCTAATAATTGTGCTTGATCAGCAAAGAGTTATTTCATCATCTCTTCCAAATCGCTAGTTTGAATCGGGACCTAGTAATTCTGAACCTACGACTACTGAAACTACTGCTACTGATTGTTGGTGTTTATATAGTATTGCCTTTGACCTACAAACATTATTGAATAAGGGTTGACCATACATATATCTTTAGAATGACTACTATTGCTATAAACCATACCCTAACAAGAATTGTCATCTCTTGAAAACCATCTATCCTGGGATACCATGTCATGAAGTGTGATAACAGAAAGTAAAAGAAAATTAAAAGAAAAAAACTAATAAACTCTATGTAAATCAATATAGCTAAACTAAAAACAAGATAATTTCCTAATTACAAGTCCCCGACAATGGCGTAAAAAACTTGACAGCACCCAAGCGCACATGAAAGTATATGTGGTCTTATCAAGTAGTAAAGTAGCTTCAATAAAACCCAAGTATCAATCTCTCAGGTACTTACATTGACATCTAATTCTAGTTCAACAATTGAGAGAAAGTAAACAATATAGTATTAGAATTTTAAACTAAAAAGAAACTAAATTAATGCGGAAAAGTAATAACTTTGGACAATCAAAGGATACAAGACTAGGTTTAAGTCTTATGGACAATCATACTACGTTATTAAACTTATTTTGTTAAATCTTTTATATTGGTTGTTTATTCATAGGGTTAATCACATTATCATGGTCTACCGACCTCTAACCATTGTAATTCCCTGAGACTCTAACCAATAGTGCAACCATGACTCAAGCTCATGAGAAGTAAATTATAGTGATTTGTCTATTTTTTGATTAAGGGTGATGTGTATTAAGGCCTCAAAGATGCCCTAGCAATTAGGTGAATCAAAACATTCCTTACCGATTGAATTCTTGGGAAGGATATTTCCATAATCAACTTCAAATGAGCATATCTCTTGTTATACTATGAATTATTGAGGTCATGACCTACCAAAATATAGATAATTGAATTATATTTTCAACTATACCAATTTCACCTAAATCCGGTATCCAAGCCAAAAGTTATTCCCATTTTAATCCAGCATGTTAGGTTGGAAAAATGAGTGACGATATTTTGTGATAAGCTGTCACAAGTGTAATGACTTATCACCAATGTCATCACCCTAAGGTAGATTTCCACCCCTAGTAATGATATTTTGTGATAAGTTGTCACAAATGTGATGACTTATCACCAATGTCGTCAACCTTAAGCAGAAAATCATTAAATCCACCCTAATGTGATGACATTTCATGACGACTTGTCATAAGTCTGACAACTTTTCAAGAATGTCATGAGCTATTTTTTTAGCAATTAAAGGAAGTTTTAGCGAGGGTATTTTGGTTTTTTCCTATCTTTTGGAGGCCCCTATATATATGAGAATTCTCATCTAAACCCTAATTTCTTCATTCTCTCTTCCAATTCTCTTAAGAAATATATCTATGATTTTTATTTAAGGACATTAATCTTCCAAAAATCATCCATAAATCTTCAAGATTTCTTCAAGAATCAAGTTCCTCATAGTGAGGGCTTCGAGAATCATTTATTACAAATACGAATAGAGTCTCAAGCACTAGAATTCCTCCAATTTCAAAGATTAAGGGATGTGGGGTTTTGAAAAAGAGCAATTCTTTTGTTCTTGTGCCCAAAGATTTGATTTCTATCATGGATTTATATAATTTTGCAATTGGGTTTATACCCATATTACTTCATCATAAGATTATGAGAATATAACTTGTTCAAGCTTTGTTATACATGATTATTTTGCTATTCCCAAGTTATGAATTGACATTTAATATTGTGAATTTCATATTTCTACCATGAGTTGATATTTCAAGTGCTTTCAAGATATGTGTCAAGCTCTAAGCTTCCTTATGACAAACTGGATTATTGAGAATATTGATTCATGAGATTGAGTTGTTATAAGGAGTCTTGATATTTCCTCAAAGTTATTGATGTTGTCATAATTTAATGAATTGCTACATTTTAATATTGAGAAAGATTGATTTGATTTGATTCGACTTAGGAATCCACAAATTGATTATGATTTGATAAATGAGAAAGGATTTGATTTGGTCTTCATGATTGACCCTTGTGATGTTTGTGGTGGATTTCCTAATGAATTCTGAGTTTATGTCTGGGAGTAGTATTTAGCACCAAGAAGGGAATATGGTATTTCCCCGAAACTACGTGTCACTGTAGGATTAAAATTGATAATTGTGGGCTGGAGGCCGAGTATGAGATTATGATCACTAAATTTAGGTTGTACTCCCTGGCAAGAGTATGACACTCCTGCTAATATGGGGTTCTCTCCTTAGGAGGGCAAAACGTTAGACTTCATATAGCTCATACGGTTTATATCGATTATAAGAACCTCGCATGTCCATAAGAGTTGAGTTTCTTGGATTATCGAGTTAGTCCGAGTCTTGAGTTGAAGAGTTGAGTTATTTATGATGGTTTATGAGGTTTTTATCATATGATTTATTTACTATGAGATCAATAAAAGTATGTTTCAATCTAACTTAAGCCAAGTAAGCCATCATTGTACATATGCATATTTTTATGAAATTGATGATGATATTTGCATTATTGCATGCACCACCACATACTCAGTACATTCCAAAGTGCTGACCCACATATTTTTCTATGGGCTACATTTTCTTGTAATATAGGTTGTGGTACTCATCCGCAGCCTCGTTAGCAATATTTGACTGCCTTAACTACGTTTCCTCAGTAGTGAGTCCTCATAATTCGAGGATCGTGTCTATATTTTCGATGATATCATTATGTTGTTATTGTTTTCAGTACTATTTAAGTCAATTGGGGGTTTTTCCCAATGGCTCTTTGATTTTGATGTACATAGGCTTTGTCAGACTAGAGGGTTGGTATGTATAGACATTCAATATATTTTGGTTGTATAGTCTAGTATTCTCCAGTATTTCTCTTAAACCCAATGTGGTAATCTCTTTGTTGTGCATGACTATTGTTGAATTGAAATCCTTGAGGTAGTGTCTGGCTCCGAGGGTTAGCTTGGGACTACGTATATCCCTAAGCACCCTGTGGTGTCTCAGGATAAAATTTTGGGGCATTGCAAAGATTGTTATTAGAGCCTAAGTTTTAAGGAGTCATAGGGAGTCTAATAAGCCACGTTACGTAGAGTCTTGATCATTAGTGTGTAGCACGCCACATCTATAAGCAAGAGGCCACGAAATGTTTTAGGAAAAATTGTTTCTTTTCTTCTAAAGTTTATTATGTCTAAAACTGTCTCTTTATCTGTGATTAATTTGTACTTTCTTATAACAAAAAATGCCTCCTCGTCAATATCGTAGAAATAGTGAGCAACCTCAACTCGTTGATCCCTTCAAAGAGTATGTGTCTCATGTGGAATTTTGGATAGTTTTTTTGGCGCTAGCCCAGGCAGTTACCGCTAATGCTCAAGCTAAAACCCAGGCTACTGTTCTGCCTCCACAAGAGAATAACTCTGTTGTAGCTCGAGTTGATGACTTTATGCGAATGAATCTTCCTAAGTTGTGTGGGTTGAAGGTAGGTAAAAGCTTGCAACATATGTTTACTCAAAGGGAGTTTAATCTTAGACAAAGAAGATGGTTAGAGTTTCTAAAAGACTATGGTATGAGTGTGTTGTATCACCCGGACAAGGCTAATGTTATGGCAGATGCTCTTAGCAGGTTGTCAATGGGTAGTGTAGCTCATGTAGAGGATGATAAGAAAAAAATGGCTCGTGATGTGCATCGTTACTCTAGGTTGGGTGTTAGATTACTTGATTTCACTGAAGGGAGTATGTTAGTTCAGAGTAGTTTCGAGTCCTCTTTGGTATCGGAGGTAAAGGAGAAGCAATACAGGGATCCTAGTTTGGTTAGACTGAAGAAGTCAGTTAAGGACCAAAAGGTAGAGGTTTTCTTCTAAGAGGGAGATGGTGCGTTGAGATTGAAAGGTAGATTGTGTGTTCCCGATGTTGAGGATCTAAGGCAGAGAATTATGGATGAAGTGCATAGTGCGCAATATTCTATTCATCC
Organism: Capsicum annuum; assembly: GCF_002878395.1. NCBI lineage: Eukaryota > Viridiplantae > Streptophyta > Magnoliopsida > Solanales > Solanaceae > Capsicum > Capsicum annuum. Next base: position 142,801,751 of record NC_061121.1, on the reverse strand, counting down.
CAGTGCTACCAAGATATACCGTGATTTATGGGAAATCTATTGGTGGAACGGTATGAAATAAGACATAGAGGATTTGTGGCAAAGTGTTCTACTTATCAATAGGTTAAGGTAGAGCACCAAAGGCCTAGTGGTGTAATACAAGAGTTTAGCATTCCTACTTGGAAGTGGGAGAAGTGAATATGAATTTCGTAATTGGCTTGCCTCCTTCTCATCATCATCATGATTTGATTTGGGTTGTTGCAGACCGGTTGACTAAATTAGCTTATTTCTTACCAGTGCATTCGTCCTATATAGCTGAGCATTAAGCTAGATTTTATATTCGAGAATTTGTTAGACTTCATAAAGTTTCTCTGGCTATTATCTCTGATAGGGGTACTCAGTTTACTTCCCAATTTTGGAGAGCTTTTTAGAAGGGTCTCAGTACCCAAGTTCATCTAAGTTCTACTTTCTATCCGCAAATAGATGGTCAGGCTTAGCGGACCATTCAGACTTTAGAAGATATATTGAGGGCATGTGCGCTTGATTTTAAAGGTAGTTAGGATGGGCACTTGCCATTGATCGAATTTGCGTATAACAATAGTTTCCATGCTAGTATTGAAATGGCCCCATTCAAAGCTTTGTATGGGAGAAGATGTAGATCACCTATAGGTTGGTTTGAAGTTGAAACAACTATGATTGGGCCTGATGCTGTGTTCAAGGATATGGAAAAAGTTAAGTTGAACCGAGAAAGATTGAAAACCGCTCAAAGTCATAAGAAGTCATATGCAGATGTGAAAAGAAAAACTCTTGAGTTTAATATTGATGATTTGGTGTACTTAAAGGTTCACCCATGAAAGGGGTGAAGAGATTTGGGAAGAAGGGAAAGCTTAGTCCCCGTTTTGTTGGTCCGTAAAGAATTTTGAGCCGTGTTGGGAAAGTAGCATATAAGGTGGAGTTACCCGCAGAGTTGTCTAGCGTTCATCTGGTATTTCATGTTTCCATGCTTAAGAAGTGTGTTGCTGATTTTTTCATGGTTGATTCTTCCAAAAGCTTAGATATTCAG